>NC_043709.1:114047850-114192447 GCF_006229205.1 Suricata suricatta
TGTATCATAGATAAGCTGCTATATAATGATTGCGACTTCAGGCAGCTGTGAAATTAGGTGATTAACTAGTTGTTACTTAACCTTCTAATTTCTATATAAGTCTAATTACATGAAATAGAAGATGGGGTTTTGATTTTTTACTTTGCTTTTCTGTTTGGAGTGTCATTGTAACTACTGTATTGTAAATGATGGAAAATAATTGCATATGTTAAAAAAATAAATTGTGTTATATTAAAAAAAACAATCATTTTGATTACCCTTATTATCCTTATTTAAATTCAGTTGAGTGAATATCCTTTTTTTGGGTGAAGTAACTGTTAAAAACAAAACTTAAATGTTGATCAGAAAATTATTAGATGTTTGATTAAGATAAACTTTATTACTCTGAAACTGGCAAGAGTATGTGTGGACACACAAAGAATATTTTGTGGGATGGAGATAATTAACCATTTTTTGACTAAACGTTAAGCTTTCTGAAGCTATGATTGCTAAGTTGTTGAAGAGTTTCCCAGAGAGTAGTTATGAACCATATTTGAACACACTGGACCCACTAGCTGGTAGGCAATCTGTATTACACACAACTGACGGATGGGGAGCAATCAGGAGTTAAAGGGCACACTTACTGAAAGGACCCATTTCCATCAGGTGAAGGAGAAGAAAGGCCAATTAGATGTGCAAGGTGACACCTGACAAGTTAGAACTCAGAAGGGCCTGAGAAGCATTTCCCCGTTGGGAAAATCAGGGTGTATGTGAGTAACTGACTGGTTTCATATCCTGAACCTCATTAGAAGCAGAGCCAAGAAATCCTGATTCTGAGACCCTTCCTTCCTTCGCCCCTCCCTCCCTCCTTTCCTTCCTTCTTTCCTTCAACATTTATATATTTTTGAGAGAGAGAGAGAGAGAGAGAGAGAGAGAGAGTGTGTGTGTGTGTGTGTGTGTGTGTGTGTGTGTGTGTGAGTAGGGGAGGTTCAGAAAGGGAGACACAGAATCTAAAGCAGGCTCCAGGCTTTGAGCCACCAGCACAGAACCCCACGCAAGCCTTGAACTCATGAACCACAAGATCATGACCTGAGCTGAAGTCAGTTGCTTTAACCAACTGAGCCAACCAAGGGCCCCATTGAGACCCTTTTCAATACATTCTGATGCCTTGTTAAGTATTTTTTTTTTACTTGTTAAGTATTAAGGACAGCAGATAAAACAGCTTGTCACAACTAGACCATGGTTGTTCCAAATGAATACTCTAGTGTGTTTATGGCCATGGATCAGAACCCAGACTTCAGATGTAAGGCTGCATTAAAAGAACAGTTTTTTTCATGCCTTTTCAATTACATGCTTGCACATTGATGGTGCCTTTAGCAGAATCATCGTTTAGAATAGCGGTTGGCAACAAAGTGACACACACAATATAATATGAATTCTTCCGTTTTGAGGGCTAGCCACCAGAGGGTGACACTCACTCTCCTTTTCTCCATACAGGATGGTCATTATCGGTTTGTTATTGAAATAGCTTACCCCATTGGAGGATTGGCCTCTTTCTTCCTGTTCCCACTGCCTTCATCTGCTGTGGAATGGCCTGTGTCAGATCATCCCCTCCAGTCTCCTGGGTTCTGGTCTTCCATGACGCTGCCAGGCAGGTACTTATAACTACAAAGCTTATCTGTTTAAAATCCTTCAAGGACATAGTCTCTTCAAGATTCTATGGAATTTTGTACATCCCTCTATTCTAGCCATTTATCACATGGAACAGCAATGATTTATTGACGTGTCTACCTTCCCCGCGAGCATATGAGCTTCTCTAGGAGGGGATGTTTCTTCAAAAAATAACTTTTTTTTGGTAGTTGACTCCTAGCCTGATGCATCGCATGTCGTTGGCTGATTAAATGAATAACAAATCATAGTTAAGGAGCCCCATCAGTCATCCTTAGTCTGGTTGGACGCACACACATGTGGTCACTGGCTCTCTTGGCCTTGCCTCTGATTGACACATCGTGAGGCTGAGGAGTGGCCTAGTTTGCTGCCTCAGCGGAGGCACCCCCTGGAATGAACTGTTGCTTGAAATGTATATGTACATATTTTAAAAATTGAACACCTTTATCGGGATTAGTTGACAGCCTAGAACAAGGCGATCTGGGGTGGAGATGGAGGAGTCTGAGGGCATGTGGTGCCTGGGCGCACAGGAGGGTATGAACAAGGTGTCACAAGGGGGTTTCCAGGGACACAATTAGACCTCATAGCCTAGGCCATGGTGACCTTGGTTCCACCTCTGTAGCACCCTCTCATGGACCATTTTTGACCGGGCCTCTATTTTGCTAACCCTTGAACTAAACAATTAAGATACATTTTTTGACGCAAAACGTTCTCATTCTTTTTCACCTGGAAACACACCCATGTGATTAAAAGAAACTCAAATGGTAGAAAGGATTAAAAAAAAACCTGATTTCATGTATGCCAAGCAACAATCTCCTCTTAAGTCTATTTCAGCTTCCTTAGTTTTTCTCTGACCTTCCCCCCAAAGGTCAAAATGATTACATTTTTAAAAAAATTTTTAATTTTTCATTTTTGAGAGATAGAGAGAGACAGCTTGAACAGGGGAGGGTCAGAGAGAGAGGGAGACACAGAATCCGAAGCAGGCTCCAGGCTCTGAGCTAGCTGTCAACACAGAGCCCAACACGGGACTCGAACCCACGAACCGAACTGTGAGATCATGACCTGAGCCGAAGCTGGACGCTTAACCAACTGAGCCACCCAGGCACCCCAAAACGATTACATTTTTAAAAGAACTGGTGTACAATTACCATAGCCTTAAAGACTTCGCTGATCAGAGTTTTAAAGAGGTCATATCTAAAATGTGGTTAATCAGTCACTTGTCACTGTGTCCTTCTCATCTCCGGAGCATACAGAGTCCATCAGTACTCTTGCCAAAAGGGGCAGTGAGCAGCTGGTACAGGAAGTGTGCCAGAAATGAGTGCAGCAGGTGAATCAGATGTCCAATAGTTGTGCCAGTTGGTTGCAAAATGAGAGGGCGATGGAAACCCTCAGAACGGCTTCTCTGAGCATGTAACTGACTCCTGGTTGCCTCTCGCTGGCCAACGAAAACAGGGGAAAGAATCTAAGATTGGACAACACAATGATTCTGTTGTGTCTAGACACAGCATAGGCTGCTATGAGTTTAGAAGAAAAGGGGAAAGTTACTACTATATCTAAATAAGTCCCGGTCTTACAAGGTCCCTGGGCACAAATATTTTCATGAAATGTTGGTATCTCAAAGATGTGATATGAGGGAACTTTTGTATTTTATATTTATGTATTTTGGATTTGAATGAGTATGATAGCTTGGTCTTCACCCCGCTTTGAATATACATGTTTTGAAAGAGATGACAATATCAGGATTTCTTAACATGGTCCGTGTTCTGTTATTTAAAAAAGGTTTGGAAGTGGAGAAAGGGTTCCAATCTAGAGACATGGTAAAGCTTTGGGGGAAAATCCGATGTTTCAAAGGCATGTGATACAAAATAAATCAAAATACGCTGAGACACACCCAAGAGAACCCAATGCATAAGGGGACTTACCTGGCAACTAGAAGCTTCCATAGCACATTGGCCCGAACCGTGGTCATCTGAGACGAAAGCGTGTAGCAGGCTGGTCTGCACAGAGAGGTGCTCCGTAGATATTGTGGGGGGCACAAAGTATATTATGGAGAAAAGAGAATTTTGTGGCTGAAGAAAAAATGACTTTAGGACATTTTTTTTTGACATATCAGTAATAGAATAAAATACTTTCCTGAAGTATACAATAAGAATCTGAAGTGATGCTCAGAGTAAATAATTTGGTTAATTCTGGCCTAAAACATTTGAGATAGAAATAAAACTTTATCTTAATTAATGCTGTATTTACATAAAATTTGCCGTGATTCAGATCAATCTGATAAAAGCAAGTGTTAGAGATTTGGTTCCTATATGGTACTGAATATGTACTATGATTTCTGAATGCTCACATGTTGAATATTCTTTTTTTTTTAATGTTTATTTATTTTCGAGAGAGAGAGACAAAGCATGATGGTGGAGGGGCAGAGAGTGAGGGAAACACAGAATCCAAAGCAGGCTCCAGCTCTGAGCTGTTAGCACAGAGCCTGACATGGGGCTCGAACCCATGAACCGTGAGATCATGGCCTGAACAGAAGTGAGACGCTTAACCGACTGAGCCACCCAGGCACCCTACCTGTTGAATATTCTTGAAGAAACACCTTTAACTTGGATTCTTCCATTGGGATTCTATTCTTTTGTTCCAATATTTACATGAAGATAGCTCCCTCCCATTTTTCCATTTTAAGTGAGCAAAATTTGTTGTATAAATGTCCAGAATGAGAAAGGCAATGATGATTCGAAAAGCACACTTCCCTCTTTAGAACTTTGCACCAGATTTTCTTTTATGGACAGAGTCCAGCTGGTCAGCCTTTCTGGCCCTGCTTCGTCTCCTGCCATTCTGCTTGGGCTGAAGGAATTGAGAAGACTGTGGACAGAGTGGGTGTTGAGGTGGGTGGTAGGGTGAAGCAGGAGACCCCTTCCCGCCCAGGGAAGTTGTCTTTCATTCACCACAGGCCCCGGAACCCGTGGCAGCCAGATCCACTGAGGTTTGTTTTCACAGATGTCTGAAGAATTGTTTTCCCTTGGGGTTTGCACTCATTTATTTGTGTCCTCCCCAAATCTCTTGACTCCATGTCAGACAAACTCCCAACAGTGGACTGGACGGAATTTCAGATGATAGAGTTCATTGCCCCCTATCACGGAGCGGGACTCACAGACCTCACTTCTGCGAGGGAAGGAAGTCTGCCAAGTGGGGGGCGTCCGTTCCATGGAGATATGCGGGGTATCAGAGGGCCAGTGCTGCCAAAATAGACACTCTCGTCCCCTGACACAGGAAGCAGTGTGCCCTGGGAAACCAGCAAGACTCATAGAGATAAAGGAGGAGGAGGAACATTAGATAGGAAGAAGTAAAAAAACCCCAATAGCACCCCCCAAAAAAAGTTTGCTTTCTTTCCTTTTTTCCACAGTAGAGCTTATAGATGTGGAACTGAGGGAAAAGGAGTTGAGAAGGGGTGAGGTGAGGGGGCCTCCCATGGTGAGTGCAGCCCCCAAGGAGGTGAGGCTACAAAGCTGGAGGATGAGGTGGGGCTTGGCTGGGAAGGCAGGGTCTGAGATGGGGCAAAGGGCAAGCAAAGCCTCCAGGTCCGGTGGGCTGGGGGTAGAAGAGGCACAGTTGATGGAAGTGTAGCCTGGAATCTCAGCGCTGCTGCTCATCAGCTGGGTGACCTGGGCAAGTTATTCAGCCTCTCTGTGCATTAGTTTCTTCATCTAGAGGATGGGGTTAATAGGGGCCCTCTGTCACAGGGCTGTTGTTAGGATTAACGGAGCTAGTGTACGTGCAGAGTCATTAGGCTGGTGCCTGGTACATAATAAGTTCCATGTGAGCGTTGGCTGTTATTTACGAATCTCCCTCCTCGGGGACCCCCCACTTGTCCAGCGCCCTTACTCAAAATGTTGATGAGAGACCACCTACAATGAGGTCATTATTCCCCCCTGTTGAAGCCAGTGTCCTCAGAGCCTGATTCACCCCTGCAGCCTTCCTTACTGAACCTAAACACAAAAGAGCTGATTGTTTTTGCCTTACAGACAATATGGCACCTTTCCTGACTCAGGGAGAGGATTTCTCCCCGAGGGTTGGATGCAGCTTTCTGGCCTCTTTCTACCCAGAGCCGAGGGAAAAAATGAACAAATCTAATCTTCCTCAGGAGATCTCAGTACCTGAAGCACCTCTGTCTCTAATGCCATGCGCAGAGAACTGTTTTCAGTAGCTTGTAGGAAAATGCCGAAGAAATAAGAGGACATGGTGATTGTTCAGAAATGCCCATTTGGTCATGTCACTCCTCTGTTTAAGACATTTTAATACTTAATATCTAAATATTAATATTTAATACTTAATATCCGGTGGCCCATTGCTGACTGTGTACAGACTCTGCTTTGAGGGGGTTCATGTTCTTCCCCTACTTACCTTCCCAGCGTCCCCTGGTATTTCCAGCCTTGTAGAACTTCTTTCAGTCCCGCAGCCTGCCAAGCTCTGTCTGACCCCCACTGTTGCATGTGTTCTTAGCCAGAGCACTGCCCCCTGCCCAGGCCCCTCCTGTCCTTCACCAGACCCCAGGTGATGCACCCTGGAAGTCTCTCTTGATTCATTTCTGGTTCTGGGAGGCCCTCCTGGGTCCTCCAAGTCTGCATGAGGGGCTCATACAGGCTGCCTTAGCAACTGTCACTTCCTCCATCCCTGACGGGATCAGATGATGACTCGGAGCGCCTGAGTCCTTCATCGCATACCCTTTATCCCCATGTCCCCTCTGCTGCCGTCAGAATAGTAACTGATGAGTTTCCTGACCGAAGGCATGAGCTCTGCTTTCTGGGGTTCACAGTCTGTTTGATGGGAGGGTTGCTCGTCACATACAAAGCCAGTGGTCCAGCCAGTGCCTCCAGCAAAGGGACTTCTGGCCCAAATGTAGCCAGCTCACCATGACGTGGCAGGGAGTGCTGGGAGGTCTGCCTGGGGGGCGGGTGGGGGGCACAGGGGTCCAGCCATGCAGGTCTTTGTCAATGAGATGAAAGTTCAGAGTCATCGGGGCACAGTAGGTGACAAGGGGGAGTTTAAGCAAGGGAAACGGGGTGTCCTTAAAGTTCACCACGACTCAACAGTCCCACTCATCTGATCTGCTGAGTCCAAGCCTCACTGGCTTCTTCCCTGCAGGCTGTTTTCAGACCCCCTCCGATTTGTCACATCCCAGCTCTACATGACCCTTTTCAGCTGCATGACCTCGTGATGTCACATGACTGATAGGAGTAATAAGAGAACCTACTTCCAGGGATTTGTGAGGATTTAAGGAGATAGTATCCGTGCAGAGCAGAATGTAAGAGCAAATGACAAAGACGGTAGTGGGTGTTTGATCAGTAGACGTGACAGTAGCAGTGGTAAGGACAGTGGTAGACACTCTTAGCGGCAGCACAGTGCGGCGCCTGGGTGGCTCAGTCAGTTCAGCCTCCGACTCTTGATTCCAGCTCAGCTCATGATCTCATGATTTATAAGATCGAGCCCCACATGGGGCTTTTTGCTGACAGCATGGAGCCTGCTCGGGATTCTGGTTCTCCCTCTCTGTCCCTTCCCAGCTCACATTTGCGCATGCGCGTGCTCTTTCTCTCCCTGTCTCTCCCTCTCTCAAAATAAATACATAAACATTAAAAAAAAAAAACCCAGTAGCATAGAGGAGCTGCCCATAGGATCGGTTTCAGAGTTGTGCGAAGACCTTTTATTGCGCCCACCAGGGAAAGCTGTGGGGGAGGGGAAGCTTGTGAGAAAGAGTGAAAAAAGGTATTCTCAGGTCTCCCACCTCCCTTGGTGGACCGTGTACTAAAACTAGCACTAAACATGCACTTAAAGTTGGATTTTAGAGACCATTTTATGCATTTTCCTTACCCCACTTGGGTGTGAGGCTCTGAGCCAGGGCCACCCTTCTCGCTGCTCCAGCCCTGCAGCGCATACTAAGGTCTGGTATTGTGGCCACTGCTGGAATTTTTTCGACGTGAATGCAAGGAGCCCTCCATTGCAGTGTCTGTGAGATCTGGATTTCCCAGGGTGATCGAAGTGTAGACCCAAGGTGTGAAAAGGGGAGGTCGCCTTGGGGCCAGTTTCTGTATTTAAAATCAACCTTATCTAAATAAGTGTTAGAAAAGGCAGTCTTCTTGTATATTAGGTCAGACCCCTTTAGGGCTCTACTTTCTGTCAAATCTCTCCCCCATCCCTTTTTACTTTCTTACAAAGCCATTAATCTCTTATCTCTGCTACTTAAATTTGAAATTTTTAAAAAGTGTTTAGTTTTAAGGGGGGAGGAGAGAGAGAGAGAGAGAGAGAGAAGGAGAGAGAGAGGGAGGGAGAGAGGGAGGGAGAGAGAGAGGGAGGGAGAGAGGGAGAGGGAGAGAGAGAGGGAGAGAGGGAGGGAGAGAGGGAGAGAAAGAGTCATGAGTAGGGGGAGGGGCAGAGAGAGAGAGGGAGACACAGAATCTGAAGCAGGCTCCAGGCTCTCAGTACAAAGCCGGATAGATTGTGGGACTTGTGAGATCATGACCTGAGCTGAAGTTGGACGCTCAACCCACCGAGCCACCCAGGCGCCCATGAATCCTATTTTGAAAAGAGATTGACGTCGAGAAAAATTACTAAAACCATGTCAGCTTTTTCCTGCCTGGGAGGAAGAGAACAGTGCTTTAGCCGCTTGCTCATTTCAGCTTGTTGCGATTGTATGGAGCTCCAACTCAACACCATTCAAAATCTGCTGCGCGCACTGAAAACAAATTCAGGGTCACTCTCCTATGCTAGAGTAGCAATGGGCTCCGTACTCAGCTTTCAGAAACAACTCTCCCTTCTTTCCAAACTCAGGGTCAACAATTCCCAGACTCTTGAGATGAGCCATGAATAGGGCAATAAATTTAATAGAAACCAGAATAAGGCATAGGCTGAAAGGGCTTTGCAGCCTGCCCCTGGCTTCAGCAGTGTTGCAGGGTACTGGTGTCAAAGTTTAAAAAAAATAAAAGGGTTTAAACAAAAAAAATCAAAATAGGAATACATATATTTTTATTTAATGCTTTTTATTTATTTTTGAGAGACAGAGAGAGACAGTGCAAGCAAGGGAGGGTCAGAGAGAGAGGGAGATACAGAATCTGAAACAGGCTCTAGGCTCTGAGCTAGCTGTCAGCACAGAGCCCAATGCGGGGCTCGAACCCACGAACCGTGAGATCTGACCTGAGCTGAAGCTGGATGCTTAACCAACTAAGCCACCCAGGCGCCCCTGGAATACATATATTTTTAGAAACAGTGCTAAATTCCATGTGGGTTTGGTGTAGCATCCTGTTCCTATTACTCAAATTGATTTAATTTTCAGTATTGATTAAAATTTTTTAAATATTTAATTTTCTTTGAGAGAGAGACTGAGGGTGAGCAGGGGAAGGGCAGCAAGAGAGGAAGACACAGAATTCTAAGCAGCCTCCAGTCTCAGAGTTGTCAGCACAGAGCCCGATGCAGGGCTCGAACTTGTGACCGCAAGATCATGACCCCAGCCCAAGTCAGACTAGCTTAACCGAATGAGCCACCCAGGCACCTCTTTAGTGTTGATTTTAAAGGCTGAAGGGTTTGTATGTTTGGATGATTCAGCAATGGAAATATTTACTGAGGATCCAGTGATTGCTATGACAAATGCAGATGGACCTGAGGGCGGTCCTAGCCACAGCTGACTTTCCTGTGATAGCCCCTGGAGACACTCGATGCTTAAAAGACAGAAAGTTAAGCTCCGGTTAAAGCATTTACAAAAGAGCATTGAAAGTGCAGAGGCAACCTAGATGTGCAGCAGTCATACTATCCTGGAAGAAGAGACGACTTCAGGTTCAATGTGCACTTGGTAAACTGTGGAATGCACAGAAGCAGTGAATTCTGGGGCTTTTCTATATAGGACTTCACATGTTGTAGTAACATTTGAACCAGTGCCCCCTGGTGTCATTAAAGAATGAATTTCCAGGGCACCTGGGTGCTGATTTCATCTCTTGATTTTGGCGCAGGATCCCGGGATCATGGGATCAAGCCTAGAGTTGGGCTCTGTGCTGAGTGGGATCTGTTTAAGATTCTCTCTCTGTCTTTCTCTTTCTTTTGGGGTGCCTTTATTTGTAATTTTTTTAATGTTTATTTATTTTTGAGAGAGCAAGAGAGAGAGAGAGAGAAAGACAGAGCATGAGTGGGGGAGGGGCAGAGAGAGAGGAAGACACAGAATCTGAAGCAGGCTTCAGGTGCTGAGCTGTCAGCACAGAGCCTGATGCGGGGCTCGAACCCACAGTCCATGAGATTATGACCTGAGCTGAAGTTTGATGCTTAATTGATTAAGCCACTTAGGTGCCCCACTGGTAACTACTTTAAAGAACTCATTGGGACACAGTGGACTGACCTCTGGGATTGTTATTTTTAAAAAGTCACAAAAATGCAAATAAAGGGTCAATTGACAGTGTCACTGGAGCAATCGACAGCTTCCCCTCTGGCTTCCACTTCCAGCAACCAAATTATTTACCTCTCTGTGTTCTCAGTGTTTGCTGAATAACCAGTGGATTCCTGTCCTTTCTGTACATCTCTATTTTAGACTGAAGAAAGAAAAAAAAAACCAACTTCCACATTCCTCATTGAAGGCTCTGTGAGTCCTAAAGAATTACTGGTCTTCCTGTTTAATTCTCCTGCGTTCTGGGAAATATGTGAGATGTAAAACTTAGTGATAAAGAGACGTGACAGACTTCGGAAGAGGTGACAGTAGCTCAGCTTCCAAAAAGCAGTCTGAAAGAGGTTTGTGATTCTCATTCCAAGTGTGTGACAACGGTGCTCTGCCTGTGTTAATATCCAAGACCAACAAAGGACAGCCGAAGAGAATTGTCTCCGATAAGAGTAAAGTTATCTGTCTGAAGCTATCTGCAAGCTGAAGTCTGTTGATAAGCACTCCATAAATTGTGACGTTAACAACCCACCCTCCAGTTTTAGAGGGAAGCCAGCCTACGCTGGCTACATAGATAAGAGTCAGGTTCTCGAGTCCAGAGAGAAAAGGTTACACACAACTCTCTTTTTCCCTCCCTGAGCTAGCTGCTGTACAAAGGAAACTGGCAAGGCAGTGACAATGGCCACCATAATTGTTTCCCGTTTCTGGAAATCAGTCTCCTCGAGTGGAAACCCTTCCCAAGTCACATAGCGGTGTCAAGTTTAGATCATTAATCACTGTCCCCAGCACTGGAGGATCCTTTGGTTAATGGTGTTACTTCCTGAGCCAGGCTGCTCACTATCTATGGGCAGGATTTATGCCTCATTATTCTCTTGGCTAAGGAGTTCCTCAAATTTCCTAAGGCTTTCCTCTCCCCACAGGATGAGGAGGAAGAGGGCAACTCCCATTGTAGGTCTTGCTTTGTTTTTCCTTTGAATTGTGAGTGATCTATGCGCCTTCTCCCTCTTAGCCATCACTTTAACTGATGAACCTCTAGATTTATTGGTTCATTTAGAACTCTGTCTACATGACACTAACTGGTGGGTTTGCTCTCGTTCCTGACAAAAGTTGTGAATTGGGTCGTGAAACATATTGATCCAGTTGCTAATCAGTTGAATACAGTCTGTCAAAGTAACCTCTGAACAGTGAGTAAAAATCCAGGAATCATGTACAACAGGGTTATGGAAAGGACACTTTTCAAAATACCGCCTTTTCCACCACGTAGTGCTAGAGTTCGGCAATTCTGATTTAGTTTCTGCCAAGTTGATGTAGCAAAATGCATATTATTTTCTGTTAACCGACTCTCAGGCTAAGTAAAATGTGAATTTTTAGAGTTCATTCCTAACAACCCCTTTTAATGGATTTAAACCAAGTTACTCAGTTCTGACATCATAGACTGCACAACCTCAGGGAACCATTCAGGTTATTTGATTGGAAGAGGAATTGATTTAAAACCAACACAAATGCCAAAGTAGTTGATGTAGGTAGCTGCGCTGTTTATCATTTCCTTGGCTTTCCTCATTAACTGAATCCCATTATGTGGAGGAATTTGTGCTGCATGGGTCCTCCCCTGACCTGGGAGTAAATGTCGACAGGGGACATCCACTGCTCTTGGCCACCCCGGGAATGGGTGTGGTCTTGTGACATAACTGGTCAAGGAGTCATGAGAGGGATTCTGCTGGGAAGAGTTTGAGAAAGTTCTTCAACCCTAGTACCAATTGGTAAGAAGAATCCCTGACCTTTTCTGCTTCTGGACAAGCTCTGTAGAAAGCTGGAAGGTGCTAGAGCCATCTGGTCGTCATTGGTGGGAGGAGAGGATGAGGTGAAGGTCCCAACAAGCTGAAGATGTCCAAGCAGAGCAGAAGGTTAAAAGAAACTCCTACACCGTCCTGAAACCACATTGCCTTTGGATTTTTTTTTTGTTGTTGTTATATGGGATAAGAAATCTCATTGTTCAACATACCAATAGCTGGATTTTCTGCAGTTTGCAGCTGAAAAGCATTTTAACAAGTCTCAGCACAGATACTAAGTGTAATACTCCTGGGGGAAGCCTGAAGTCCTGTGCTCTGAAGCCTTGAGCGGAATCATTCCTGGCTCTGGTAGGAGTTGGAAGCCTGTCAATCATTTTTTAAGTTCTGGATTAAATAATCAGGAATCAGGGGAAAGACTCTAAGTCATAGAGGAAATCAAATCTAGAATTTCAACATGAAGGCAAAAACAATGTTGACTGTCAAGACTGAAAAATACATGCTATGCTTTCATGCCAGACGCAAAGGGTTATATAGGGTGTGATTCCATCGACATGAAATGCCCGGAGTAAGCAAGTCTACAGACACAGAAAGCAGATTTGTGTTCACCAGGGTCTGGGGGATGAGGGGGAGATGGGAGGGACGTTTACGGGCTTTCTTTCTGAGGTAACAAAAATATTCTGGAACTAGATAGTGGTGATGGTTGCCGAACACTGAATGTACCAAATGTCACTGAATTATGCACTTAAGGGGAATAAATAGTGAATTTTATGTTATGTGTAGTTTACCACAACAAAATAAAATTTTCAAAAATGTGAAATGAGCTGAATGTGGCAGTGACATTATAAGGAGGAACATTCCTGTTCATGAAATAGATTTATCATGAAGTCTTTGAAAAATTTTTAACTTCAAGATTATTTCCCACATCTTATGATGAATGAAATGGTAGTTATTTACAAAACATGTTTTCAGTGAACATATCATTTTTAATTAAAGCTTCTTTTTTTTCTTACTGAAAGTAAATTTTTTAAAAAGACAACAAATGTAACACCTGTTTTTGACTCTTGTCTAACTATTAGGTCCTTAGGGCTACCAGTCAGTTATGAAACATTTATTAGGTTCCTATCTACTCCAAGGCTCTGAGATTAAGAAGTCCTTTAGTGGTTTAAGAAGAATCTTGTCTGAAAGTAAAAATTTGGACTCTGTAGAATAAGCCTATATTCTGGACAAAGGCCATTTCTATGCAAACAGGAAATGCTACCAGCTCAGGATGGACAGGGTCATGTATTTAGCTCTAATTGGAAGGGAATAAGAAATTTTGATAGATATACTCAAGATCTAAAGAATAAAGGGACCAAACGTTGCCATTATTTATCTCATCTGTTAGTATAAAGCTGTATATTCAATTCCAACTGTATGTGTTCACTGTAGGAACAGCCTGAGATACTTACAGAGAATAAGCTGTCTTTTCCCATATGTGTAACAGCGAGAGTGGCATTACCAGTATCCCAGATACGCTGAGTCCCACAGCTGTTAATTAAAGGAAAGACGAAGATATTGTTAAGTTAGTTAGCTGACACAATTGAAGCAATTACTTGTTTTTCAATGAGGATTAATACTTTTATTTCCTGATGACATTTCTTTAGAAGCACACTTGACACTTGACCAAAGTCAGTCAGTAAGAGACAGGAAGGTGGATTGGAGAAGTTGCTCTTCGAAACTGAACTGGAAGCGTGAGTTGATTGTATTTCATGCCCTTAAACGTGTACCTGGTTTGAACAACCCAACTGTCTGCAGAGGGTGTGTGTCATGGCTTCCTAAATTTGGGTCAGTTCTGAATAGGCATGGATCATCTTTGTTCAGTTTTTTCGGGGTATGGATTTATCTCCAGTCTGTCTCTCTCCCTTCTTCCCTTCCTTATTCTCTCTTTCCCTCCTTCAAGAGTCTCAAACTGAAGAAGGCTGGAGGGACACAAATGCTTTGCCTTAGATATAGGCAGAGAAAATGATTCTGTGGCCAAAACGCCTCTAATGGGCATGGTCTCCCAGCTCCTAAAATTAAGGCACACGTGATCTAGAAGCGATCTCTGGGTGAAATTCTTTTTCAGAAAGTGGAACTCCTACAGATAGATAAGCAACCTTTTTCTAGCAGTTTAACCACAAGATTGGGCATCTTGGTGGTTGGGGAAAGACCATATTGGAGTGGCTTTCTTGTTTTGCTACAGAGGTATAATGAGGGGATCGTGTGTGATTGAATTTCTGATTTTTGTTTGTTTATCAAAAGGAAATAAATCTCTGAGGGGGAGATTCACACCCAGTGTTTTAGTGATTTTCCAGCAGGCTGTGCTTGACTCTGATCATAAATCTCAATAGAAAATAGCTTCCTTCCCTCTGTGGGCGGCCAGCGTCGTTTACTCAGTCCATGAAGAAGTGGGAAGTATCTCTAAATCCTTGCTGCCCCCTCTGTCTCAATCACATGGTCTGGTAGATCAGGAGAGAATGACTAGTCTATGTTTTCTCTTGCGTGGGAGCAGCCTCCCTTTGATCTCAACCCTTGACTTAATGGCAGCCAGCCATATCCCGGAAGGAAGAAGGACAGGATTAGGACAAGTCATATTTATCTTAAAGGAATCCGAAGGGGCAGGGAGGACATTCAGACATGAGCAGGTATGCCAGTGGAGCAGAAACCTGGAAAATGTGAGAACGAAAAGATCCCTCTTGAAACATTTGAAAAGCCCCAAGTGTCATTTTTCACAGGGACCAAAACACTACCAGGAAGGATGCACAGCCCAAGATGAGTTACTTTGATGAGGTTTTTGAGACAGCTAGGGGAAGGGTGGACAGAAATCAAACGATTCGCCTTTCTAATTGGCATGGTTTCCAGTCCCTGACTCTCTGCTTGTTGTGATAAAGGCACTGGATTCATGTTTTATTCTTTGCAGTGCCAATACCAACACTGTCCATCAGTGTTGCTCTTCAGGGAAGGCCTCCTCCCAAACAGCTGCCTCCTGTCTTGTTTTGAGAGTATAACCTTGTATAAACAGCGGGAAGATCTCCGTGCTTGCCTTCTGGAGCAAAGACTAGCCCTGTAACCTGCTGCTCGGGAAGTAGAACTGAAGTCATCTGCAGGTGCACCAAGGGGCCCTGCTGCTGGCCTCCAGTGACCCATCTGTCCATTAGCGAATGGGACTGCCTTCTCTCTGGGGGACACAGATGGGTGGACCCTTTGCTATTAGACCAGGTCAGGTCTGTTCATTTGTCCTCTCTGGGATAGCATTCAAACTACAAACCTGGTTCTACTTCAGGACGTTTTTATTTGGAAAATACTTCTAAGACTGGAAAGTCTTGGGCAGGCTTTCTGCATCCCACCACTCACTTGTGATTTAAAATGTAAAGACCTGAGGTGCCTGGATGGCTCAGTTGCTTGAGCATCCGACTTCAGCCTAGGTCGTGATCTCGCATTCCCGAGTTTGAGACCTGCATTGGGCTCTGTGCTGACAGCTTGGAGCCTGGGGCCTGTTTCAGATTCTGTGTCTCTCTGCCCCTTCCCCACTTGTGCTCTGTCTCGTAAAAATAAATCAATGTTAAAAAATTTTTTTAATGTAGAGACCTTTCAAAAATCTTTGAAAGTATATGCTGCTCCCTTCCTGGATCCAATTGGCTGGGTGATCTTTGGCTGTGTCTGGACAGCCGACACTGCAAATACAGCTAAGTGAATTTTTCCGTGTGGTTCTCTGCCTTAAACGAAGAAGATACAAATCATTGAACACAGAGTAAGCTGCTTTGAGTTGAAATTGAAGGGATCTTTCAATTATAAAGTGGATGATTCCTGTAGATAAAATTACTTCAAGAGTTCAGGAGGATTACTGATGAAATTTTGTTGCCTATGAGTTTTAAATATTCTCGGTGATTTAAATCATCCTAACATTGCATTTTAATTTGAGTAATATATAGAAATATATCTCTGTAAAAACAGAAATGTATCTCTGTATCTTGCATCAGCTATTTAGTTTGATAAAATGAATAACATTTAGGTGAAACATTTTAGGTGTCCCTCTTCCTTAATCCTTGGGAACTATAAAGAAAAAGTATTGCAGACCTAGCGCTCAAGACAATCTCTCTGCTTTAAGTAAAAGTATCTGGGTATGAAGCCAGAGTCTGGATTCACTGCACACCAGCACTGGAAAGTTTGTTATGTTTCCCACAAAAGGATTGTTATCTTTATAAATGTGTTGATTGTGGGGCTCAATTAAATAGCAAGAGCCCACAATGCTACTTGCTTTCTATAGTATTAATTGCATGTACTTATTATAATAGCGTATACCTATGAAGGACATTAAAAAATTTCTGAAAATAATGGAGAAACAAAACAAAACAAAACAAATACCACTAGCAATCCCAACTTCCAGAGATAAGCACTACAGAATTTTGGTATATTCCCTTCAATCTTTTTATTTATACATATGTCATTACAAAACTTAGGCCATGCTTTATATATAATTGTGTGTCAATTTGTTTTCCTAACCTTGTAGTGCTTTTAGATTTTTACTTAATTTTCAAGAAACCTTTTGGAAATGATCTGTTTTTTGAAGTCATACGGTAGAAAACCTGTAATATTTGAGTAGGTTAACATTCATTTCCTCCACTTTATTCCACATTATTTGAAGCTGAATTGTTTTCCCATCAATTATTTGCACATTCGTGTCAAGATTTCTTCTACCACCTCTACTACATTACTTATCTTCGGATTCCGGTTTCTTGACCCTTTGAGAATCGGGGGGCTTATATAAACTGTTGTCCAATCCTAGTAATCTCTAGTAAATCTAGTAAGTGTTTCAAAAGCCCTTTCATTACTCACTTTCTTCCACTCCTGTGAATAACATGCTATCTAGTTCTGGGCTTAGTCTGTTTAAATGCAGTGGAATATTTTGCGGTTGTTTCTGTTATGGAGCTGTCACCTCTCCATAGAGTGTCTGCCAGCTGGCAGAAATCATCTTTGCCTCCTTTCCTCTAAAAAGACAGCAGAAAATGAAGCATTTGACCAAGCAGTTCCATAAAGATATTTCATTATGTATACATCTCATGGAATTTTCTTGGAGGAAATTACCTTTTTATATGGATTTATTTTACATGAAGTTGAAGTATCTGAATGACAAACAAAAATTCACTTTAGCACATAGATTTGGAGATTGAAAAAGAAACTTTCCAGGGGCGCCGGGGTGGCTCAGTCGGTTGAGTGTACAGCTTCAGCTCAGGTCATGATCTCATGGTTTGTGGGTTCGAGCTCTGCGTTGGACTCTTTGCTGACAGCTCAGAGCCTGGAGCCTGCTTCAGATTCTGTGTCTCCCTCTCTCTCTGACCTTCCCCTGCTCATGCTGTCTCTCTCTGTCTCTCAAAAAGTAAATAAGAGCCATAAAAAAAAAAGAAACTTTCCAGAAATTTCAGGATATTTGTGGAATTCATCTGAATAATTTAATGAAATAAAGCAATTGAATTTTTCACACTTTCTCCTAATGCATTGTCACTGCGTTTATATAATTGTTTTCTTTCTTTTTTTATTGCATGTTTTTAAAAAATGTTTATTATTTATTCATTTAAAACACTTTTTAAATGTTTATTCACTTTTGAGAGACAGAGAGAGAGACAGAGTGCAGGCAGTGGTGGGGCAGAGAGAGAGGGAGACACAGAATCTGAAGCAGGCTCCAGGCTCTGAGCTGTCAGCACTGATGCGAGGTTCGAACTCACCAACAGTGAGATCATGACCTGAGCCAAAGTTGGATGCTTAACCGACTGAGCCTCCTAGGTGCCTCAGTGTTTATTTATTTTTGAGAGAGAGAGAGAAGAGAGAAGAGCGCAGAGAGAAGAGCAGGGCAGAGAGCAAGGGAGACAGAGGATCCAAAGCAGGCTCCTAGCTGACAGCAGAGAGCCTGATGCGGAGCTCAAACTCAGGAACCTTGAGATCATGACCTGAGGGCAAAGTCAGATGTTTAACTGACTGAGCCACCCAGATGCCCCTTTTGCATATTTTTTGGAAGATATTTTATTATCGTGGCATTTTTGTAGTTAAGAAACAGGGACACCCAGAGTGTCATTTCCCAGTTTCTCAGTGTCAGAAGCAGCTCCTACTCTCCACTCATTACTGAGTTCTCCCCCTCTAGCTGGACCACGCCAAGGCCTTTTGACTCAGGTCGTATTATGCATGTGGTGTTGTAAGGGAATTTGATCTCAGACGGACTGAGGCAGTAATTCTGCCATCTGTGGTGTGGTCAGCGTGTGCCGTGGGAGGCCAGGCAAGCCTGCTTTGTTGGCCCGCCAGTCTGGGAGTGAGAGACTACGTGGGTTATGGCGGGGGTTCATCCCAGGAAATGTGATCTAGCTGGAGGTGGGAACCCTGCCATTCAGCTGTGTGTCATTTGCCACAACACTTCAATTTTGCTGAGACTGAATTTTCTCATCTGTCAAGTGGGGATATTGATTCCAGCCTTGCCCTCCTCACAGAATCAAGGCAAGAGCTCATGAGAAGATGTGTGTAAAGGCACATTATAAAGCATAAAGCTATGCATTTCTGGGGTATAAATTATTATCTGAAGTGTGATAGGATTAACGTGGCCATCAGAACATACATACTACGCTATGAGCAAATCAGACACTGTGTAATCTACAATTTATATTCTGATAATTATATTTATGAGAATGTATGTTTTTCAATTGCCTAGACGGTAGTTGGTCCTATAGTAGGTTGAGGTGTATTGATGTATGGGCCAGAAAGACTAACTCATTTGCAAAGGATCCTCTGAGAAGAAGCTAATAGAGTAAAGTTCCAAAGATATTGTTATTAGTGATGAATCTTAGTATAATGATTGTAATGTGTTTGGCTTTAATTTATGCCTTTTCTTTTTTTTTTTTTTTTTGCGTCTGGCCTGTCAGCATTGTATTTTGCTCCACCTTGTTTCTCTTTCCTTCTTTTGTTCCCTCATAGCATTAAGAAAAAAATATTAATTAGAAGTGCACGATTCAGCCGTGTTTAGTATAGTCCCAAAGTTTTGCATGCCTCATCACTGTCTCTTTACAACATTTTCACCATCCTGCAAAGGAATGCTATTACTTTTCACAGTCTCTCCCCAGCTCACCCTCCTCTATTCTCTTGCAGCCACAACTTTGCTTTCTGTCTCTATTGATGTGTCTATTCTGGATACTTCATATAAGTGAAATAAAAAAAAAATATGAGGTGTTCTGTGTCTGGCACATTTCATTAGTGCTATGTTTTCAAGATTAATCCGTATGGTAGCCCAAATCAGTACTTTGTCTCTTTTATGGCTGAATAATATTTCATTATATGGATGTGTTACATTTTGTTTATCCATTCATCAGTTGATGGATGTTTGGATTGTTTCCACCTTTTGACTATTATAAATAATGCTAGAGTAAACATTCATGTATAGGTTTTTGTGTAGACATACGTTTCCAGTTCTCTTGGTATATACTTAGGAGTAGAATTACTGGGTCATATGGTAACTCTGTGTTTAACTGTTGAGGAACTGCCCAACTGTTTCCATTAGGGCTGCACCATTTTACATCCTATCTGGCCATGTATGAGGGTTCTAATGTCTCCACCTCTTTGTCAACACTTGTTATTGTCTGTCTTTTGTGTATAGCTACCTGAGTGGCATAACGTGGTAGCTCACTGTGGTTTTGATTCGCATTTCCTTGATGATGTTAAGTATCTTCTCCTGTGCTCTGTGACTGTTTGTATATATTCTTTGAAAAAATGGTTCTTTAAGTCCTTTGCTCATTGAAAAATTTGTGTTATCTTTTTTTTTATTAGAGTTTTAAGTCCTTTGCTCATTGAAAAATCTGTTATCTTTTTTTATTACTGAGTTTTAATCATGTTGTAAATTCTAGATCCTTATCAGACATATGATTTGCAAATATTTTATCACATTCTGTGGGCTGGCTGTCTTTTCACTCTCTTGATAGTGTCCTTTGATGCAAGAAGATTTAAATCTTGATGAAGTCCAACTTATCTATTCTTTTCCTTCAGTTACTTGTATGTTTGGTGTTATATTTTAAAAGCCATTGCCTGATGACAAATGTTTCAGAACTAGGTAGTGGTGATAGTTACGTGACATTATGAATGTACTAAATGCCACTGAATTGTACCCCTTCAAATAGTTAAAATAATAAATTTTATGCTGTGTCTATTTTACCACAATAAAGAAAGTGATTGCCTTATCCATGGTCAAAAAGATTTACGTCTGTTTTTTTCTCTGAGTTTTACATCTTTGATTCATTCTGAGTTAATTTTTGTGTATGGTGTGACAGAGAAGCCTGACTTCATCCTTTGGCGTGTGGGTATTCAACTGTCCTGGAGCCATTTGTTGAAAATCAAAGCATTTTGCCTCTAATGTTATTACATCTATTATATCATGTATCAGTTTGCTTTGTAGCCAAATTATTTGTGTATGTCTCTATCTTCCCAATGGATTATGGACTCCTTATCTCTGTTCTTCATGGCACATAGCTCTCTTTTGCACTGAGGATGCTGCATGCAATAAATGGTCGAGTTGTTGATCTGAATTGACATTACAAACAAACACACAAAGATATCCTTGGTGAGCCTTTACTTTGAAGACTTTTAGGGCCCTATCTCTGTAAGAGCTGCTTTCCTTCTCAACAGCTGTCAATTAACGTTTGTACAATAAAAATGTTTCTATGTGTGCACTGAGACTTTAGGGAGTCAAGAATTAGTACTTCTCTCTTCCCTGATTTCAGAAGCAGTTGGATAGACCCAGTACTCAGGTGGGTATATATAAAATGATTCCCTCTTTGTTGTTGGGGGAAGTTGTTGGGAGAAGGTGGCCTGGGTCTCTAGTCAAATGTCATTGTTAAGGCCCCACCTGGAATTAGGTGCACTTTTTTATGGAGCTCTGGCCCAGCTCCTCAATGAGACCTCTCACACAAGGTAGACTGTTTTCCTTTATCAGAAAGGAGATCAGAACATAAGTCTCTAGACAGGACCTGAAGGTCTTGGGGTGGGATGCTTAGTTCCTGTTCAGGTACTTTAAGCAGGGACAAAGTGAGTGAGGAACAAAAGAATTGGAATCCTCTGCTTATAGTCTTGTAGTAGATGAACTCTCCTTACTTAGGAAATGTGGACCAATTACTGTCACACATAAGTATGCACCCTTTTCTGCAAGGAAGACTGTAAAAGGATGAGACATGAGACCAGTGGTGTTCCTCTGATGGGGTTCCCTCCATTTGGAAACATAGAGAGTGGAGGAGAAGGGTTCCATCTAACAGGGACTCAGCTGGTGCTTCATACCAAAGACGGTCTTGGGGTTATAATCCCAGGCTCAGCATCCCCTTACTGGAAAACCATCTACTGTTAGCACTGGAAAGACATTTTGAGATTTACTGTGAATCTTGCCTGGGCTACTTTTTACCCATGCTAAATTGCATCATAAAGTTTGTGACTGGCCTCATGAGGGAAAACATTTCCCTATGTTTATTTAGCGAAGAAGAATTTTCTTTATTATTTCTTAGCACGCATCTTTTTATGTCACTCTCTATGTTAGCATTTAACATTCCTTAATTTTGTGAGGGATCCTAACATCAATTGAATCTTGGGAGATCAGATAGATGATAGATTATGTCTGGACTCTATGAGGCCACTCAATTTGTATTTGTGAAAGTTAAGGAAGTTTTCATAATTTTGTGTTTTATGAAGGAAGCCTCCCTAACTGTAATTTCCTTAACCAAACAATAGTTATATAGAGATCCACTGACTTTCCTGTGATTTTATGATATTTTCCCCTAAAAGCTACTTAACATAACCTTTAAACTTGAACTTCTTAAGAGAGACACTCAATGGAGTCATAAGAACCCACTGTTTTGTTTTGTTTTTTTATATTTTTTAAAAATGTATTTTTGAGAGACAGAGAGAGAGCGTGAACAGGGGAGGGGCAGAGAGAGAAAGAGACACAGAATTTGAAGTAGACTCCAGGCGCTGACCTACTGGTCAGAACAGAGCCCAATTTGGGGCTCCAACCCACAAACCATGAGATCATAACCTGAGCCAAAGCCAGACGCTCAACCAACTGAGCCACCCAGGCGCCCCTAGCACCCATTGTTTCAATTGTGAAAAATGTATTACTCAAAATAAGGTTCATGAAATAATGAACTGATGTCTGAAGATTGCATACAATAGCCAGGTCGAAATGCTGCCCTCCCAATTGCCTCCTGGGTGAGAGAGACCTCAACAGATATTTCAGAAATGCTCTTTGAGGGAGGGCCCAAGTCTCCTATTTGGCATCTCATGGGAGCAAATGGAATGTGCACAGAATGACTGAATGGTTCATTTGCTGCAGGAAAGTTAGAGGAATCCTTGGCCCTGCAGGAAGTGAAGAGAGGAGGAAATGAACAGAGAATCAAATTGTATAGAATCATAATTCTGTTTAAAAAGACACTATTATTATATGCAAAAAATAGAATATCTATTTCTACTTTTTGAAATATTTTTCAGTTTTTCAGAGAAACTAGACAGAAAGAAATTGGGGCAGTTTTGGAACCTATTTGCAGGTACTTGAACATTCTTGCCATCAAGGAGCCAAAATACTGCCTTTCTGCAGTTCAGGCTTTTTTCTGTGTCTTGCTCTGTCCTTTTTACTTAGTCTTTGATGTCTGCTCTGTATTTTCTTTGTAGCATTAGCCAGATTCATCTTTCAAAAGCACATCTCTGATTATACTGCTTTCTGGCTCAAAAACATTGTCCCCCAGATTTATGGACGCAACATGGGTGTACCTTGTCAGTCAGACTCTGGGATCCCAGCCCTCACACCCAACGGCCAAGGCCATTTCATGTGCACTCCATCCATTCTTCTCTCCATCTTTTGCTCAAGTTCTGCTTCAGATTGGGGGGTCATCTCTCCCACTGCTGGTCATAGGTATCTTTCAACTTCCAATGAGATTACCCCAAAGTAATTTCTACCTCCTCCCAAAATACTTTCCTTTTATTTTGAGCCCTATAGCATTGTTAAAAATAGGTTATTTATGATAGCATCATATGCTAACTTGCACTTCATTTTGTGTACTTATTTTCATCTTCCTCTGAGAGGACCTACATGTGAGGTCTTTGAGGACATGAACAGGACCCTCTGTTTCCATGCTAGGAAGATTCTGGTAGAATGCCCAACAGAAAACGATTCTTTAAATGCAAATTCTCCCTTTCTCTTTTGATACTTTTTAAAATGCCAATAACCTTGGAGAGTTTTTCTTCCTTTCTTTTGTGACTTTTAAAAAATGATTTCCACAGAACATGTGTTTAATTTTGAAAATAATTTTAACTTAGAATTTAGTTTATTAATAGATGTAATGTATACATATTTTGAAAGCTAGAATAGTGTTAAAAAGGCTTGTAACAAAACAAAATCCTGTGCCTCTACCTCCATTTTTATTTCCTTTCCAAATGGCTTCATGGAAGCAAATTACTTTCAAATTTTAGTTCTTTAATATGATTTTGAACAAGAGGTACTGTTGGACTCCAGTCCCTTTGACATAGTTGTATGTATGATTGTATACAATCCTAAAACACTGTACCCTTAAGGAATGACTTAAGAAGATAAAAAGTCTGATACTAAACATATTTCAAAAGTCTAAAAAATTGAAAAGTATGAAAAAGTAGAAATAGTTATTCTATTATCCAACGGTGCATTTTCTGCATATAATTATTGTTTCTTTTTAAACAGAATTATGGTTGTGTACAACTTGAAATTTATACAATTTGGATTGTGCTGTCAGAAATTATTTTTAAAACCACCTTTTTGAGTGGTTGATAGTATTTCCTTATTTAATCATATACTCAGTGTTGAGCATTTAGCTTGTTTCCAGTTTTCTCTTTCATGAAGAATGCAATCATAATCATCACTAGCAATATCTGTAAGCCTTTACTCAGAGGTCAGAAGTCTCCCTTGGGACAAGCTGCAGCCCTGGAAAGGTAGACTCACATGAATGTCTCTGTGTCCTGACTTGAGGACAAGGATAACACACAACAGACTTTCGCCATCTATTTCCAGATTGCTTTCCAGATAAGTTATGCCAGAGAAGTGACTCTGATGGTAGTAAATATTTGGCTGCTCAATAGAATGATGATATTGAAGTATGCATTAGGAATGATTCATCACTCTCAAAAATCCTGAGACAACAGCCAGTGAGCTTTATGTCAACTCTGGGTAAGATTTTAGAGTGGGGTTGTTTAAAAAGATGACTTGTGAGTTCTCGAAGAAGTGGTGCTCACCAGTGTTCCGTAAGAACAATGTAATCATATTATGAAATCCCAAAAGTTCATTGAACTTCTTTCAATGACAGGGTTGTTGGGCTTATAGTTCAGGGAATGACACAGTGTTCTAGATTTTTTTCTTCAGTTTATTTGTTTATTTTGAGAGAGAGGGAGCACAAGCTGGGGAGGAGCAGAGAGAGGGAGAAAGAGAGAATCCCAAGCAAGTTCCACACTGCCAGCACAGAGCCCAGTGCGGGGCTTGAACTCACAAATTGTGAAATCATGACCTGAGCCAAAATCAAGAGTTGAACGCTTAACTGACTGAGCCATCCAGGTGCCCCCAGTGTTCTACATTTTAACAAAGTATTTGACGAGATGACTCAGGATATGAAGTGGAAGAATGTGGTGAAATATAACCGTAACAAGACAGAAATGTTTTCTTCACTGCAGAACTTAGTGTCAAGTGGAAGTCACAGGAAATCAGTTTCAGCTTAATATTAAGACTCTTTAAGCAGAAGTAACAGGCTCAAAGGAAAAAGACTGTCTCTAACCTTGGAGATATTTGAATGCAAGTTGAATGGATCCTTGCCAGAGAAGGTGTAGAGGGGACTTGAGTACTGGGTGCACGTTGTTATTCAGTGTCCTTTAAGGTTTTGTTAATCTGTTGTCTGTGATTGTTGCTACAGCTAAAGGCACAGTTGGATGCGCTGTACCCTCAGTTTCCCAAAATAGCTCATGCCACATAATCCAGGTAGACTTTCATGAGCAGGTCACCATGGGTATTAAAAGAGCGTGCCAGTGGATAAGGGCAAAATAGTCTCAGCCACAGGAAAAGCCTAATGAAACATTTGTCCTACACACAAGTGAGTGACTTGACATCTCTTTATACAAAGGCCAGGATAGCTTATCTGTGTGTAAGGCATTTTCCTGGGTGTGTCACCAGGCTGGTCAGCAGGGGGCGATACAGCACAGTTCAGGGAGGCTATCATGGCCAGCTAACCTCATAGACTGGTCACTGTGGTCTTACCTGAGGGCTGAAGAGACTGTGTAAGGTTCCTGTCTGCCGAGTGATTCGAAGACACATTGACTCAGTGACCCAGAAGAAAGGATTTCCTGTTAAGCCAAGACTCAGAGCCAAAGCTGACCACCCACTGTCATCAAACTCCCCCGGGAGAAAGGCAACATTCTCTGCCTCCCGATCCTTGAAGCAGCAGCCCTGGCCTCTTGGCCTCAGAGCTTTTGCCGGCTGCTCTCAGAATGTTCCAGGAGGAAACAGTTGCCCTGAACTTTGAATGTGGCTAATAGTATTCTCATGACTTTCTCACTCAAGGCCTGCCCCGTCACCCCTCCTGATTAGGACTGGAAGTTTGGAGACTGGATGACTGGCTTCCTGTAGACGAGGCTGCCAGGCTGAGCTACAGCCAGCAATTTGTGGAGGTCACTAGGTCGGTGTTCTCCTCTCTGTTTTCCTGTCCCCCGAAGCAGCATTTGGACTAAACAGCTCTTTCCTCTCACAAACGAAGACATGAAAAATACTTCTCTGCTCCCACTCGCTGCTTTCCAGGTTCTGTTTTCTGCACCCTTTTCTTGCATTCTCTCTGATTTCTGTCCTTGTTGAGGGTATTTCATCATGACTAATAGGAATGGGGCAAATAAGGCCAACAGTAAAACTATTCCATTTTGGGAATGGTCTTAGTTACGGGCATCTCTTCTGTGTTTGGAAAGATTCTGTGTTTTCTTAAAGGTCTCTCCTTGCAGCAATCAAAATTTTAAAAATTCCTCAAAGAAGTATTTCCATTCCTGGTCATGCTTGATATCACGCATCACTTAGAATTAGATGAACATAATTAAAACAAGCAGGAGATTCAGATACATGTAGAAATATCAAGACTTCCCGAATGCCGGCCCAGGAATATAAAGTTGGCATCTGTCATTAGCCGCCACTGTTCTGTTTCTGCAGCTTTATGGACTCCATCAATGGTTACATCCATCCATACAACCAACAGGCATGCATGTTATTACTCAAACATGCAGCTGCTAACTACAGACAGACCCTAGATCCTTGATGATGACGGTTTCTTTAGGACTAACAAACAAAAGATGCTTGCAAGAAAAAAATGCTCTTAAAATGTAAATAAAATTTTGAATACCAGTCTGATTAGCACACGATTGCCACATGATTAGCAATCATTGTTTTCTTGTTTACTCTAAATTTCTCATAGTTAGAAACCACTCACTTGGAAATTAGAATAAGCCATTTATTCTTATAGCCTTCTATTTGGGAGTCATCTATGTGACTATTTTTTACTATATATTTGTGTCCAAGGACCGGAAGACTTGGTATTTTTCATTCTCTGGTCTTCTGGTTCATTTATCTGAACTAAATGAAAACGAGTACACTGTTGTTAGGTACGTAAATATCAGTAATTATTATATCTTCCTGATGAATTGACACCTTTATTATCATGAAACTCCTTCTTCGTCTATTAATATTTTGTCTGTTATTGATATAACCATCCATTTCTCTTATGGTCTTACATATATATATATATGGTCTTATATATATATATTTTCTATCCTTTTATGTGAGTGTCTTTATGTCAATGAACATAAGTGTCTCCTGCAGACAGCACATTGTTCCGTCTTGCTCTTTTACCCAATTTGTCAATCTCTGCTTTTCAGAGGAAGCACCTTGTCCATTTACATTTAAGATAATTGTTGATATGAATGGATTTCTGAATGCCATTTTGATGTTTTTCTTTTTTCTATTTGTTTTGTATTTTTTGTTGTACCTTTTATTTATGTATTTTTAGCATATTATTTCAAATAATTTGTTGATTTTTTAAAAAATATAATTTATTGTCAAATTGGCTTCCATATAACACCCAGTGCTCATCCCAAACAGTGCCCTCCTCAATGCCCATTTATTGAATTTTTCTTTAACATACAGTTTTTACTTTTTTCTTAGTGGTTGCCCCTGAGATTATAATATGAATCTGAAATATTATGGTTTATTTCAGAATAATACTTATTTAATTCCAGTAACATTTAGAAATGTTATTTCAATATAATTTCATTCCTTCCTTTTTTGTGTTACTGTTATCATCTATATTCATTTATGTTTTGGTTATAAGTACAACAGTGTCAATTATTTCTTTATATAGTCTTATACCTTTAAAAGAAACTAATAGATGTAATGACAGGCAATGTATGTTATTTTAAATTTTAATTCCAGTATGGTTAACACACAGTGTTACATTGGTTTCTGACATACAGTAGAGTGATTCAGCCATTGTAGCCTGGCGGCTCAGCTGGTTAAACGTCTGACTCTTGATTTTGGCTCCAGTCATGATCCCAGGGTTGTGGGATCAAGCCCTCGTCAGACTCTACACCGAGCGTGTAGCCTGGTTAGGACTCTCTCTCTCTCTCTCTCTCTCTCTCTCTCTCTCTCTCACTTCCTCTGCTCCATCCTCCATTCATTCTCTTTCACTCTGTCTCAAATAAAATAAAAAATTAAAAACAAAAACCAACCCCTCCCCACAATTCTAAACAGCATCACTCTGTGCTCATCATCATAAGTGTATTCCTAATTCCTTTCACCTAGGATTGCCCAGTCCAGCCCCACACCTCTGATACACTTCGTTTTAGATGAGTACCCTCAGTTAAAGTTACTATTTTTTTCAACAAGAACATTTTTTACTTGAAGCATACTTCAGAATACATGACTCTAAAAGATATACATAAAATATTCCATCCAAGAAAAAGAATACATATTTCTTGGGGCACCTGGGTGGCTCAGTCCGTTGGATGTCCAGCTGCGGTTCAGGTCATGACCTCACAGTTCGTGGGTTCGAGCCCCGTGTCAGGCTCTGTGCTGACAGCTAGCTCAGAGTCTGGAGCCTGTCTTCAGATTTTGTGTCTCCCTCTCTCTCTGACCCTCCCTTGCTCATGGTCTCTCTCTCTTTCTCATAAATAAGTAAAAATAATTTAAAAAATAATACACATTTCTTCAAGTACATACAGAAGAATCCCTTAGTTAAATCATGTAAAAAGTGACATAACAAATATTACCAATTGAAGAAGACTGAAATCATGCCAAGTGTATTTTCCAACCATAGTGGTATAAAACTAAAGATCAACAATAAAACAAAGCTGGAAAATATCCAATGTAAATATTAAATATTTAATATGTAAATATTAACACACTATGGTACAAGCAGTGGGCCAAATAAGAAATTAAATGGTGAATCAAAATATGTCTCAAAACAAAAGTAAAAGAAAACACAGTATTCCAAAACATACAGGATGCAGCAAAAGCAGAAGTTAGAGTGAAACTTATGCTGTAAATGCTTGTATTAAGAAAAAGAATTCAGGGGCACCTGGGTGGCTCAGTCAGTTGGGCACTTCAGTTCAGGTCATGATCTTATGGTTCATGGGTTCAAGCCCCATGTTGGGCTCTGTGCTGGCAGCTCAGAGCTTGGAGCCTATTCTCATTCTGTGTGTTCCTCTCTCTCTGACCCTCCCCTGCTCATGATCTGTCTCTCTCTATCTCTCAAAAATAAATAAATGTTAAAAAATTTTTTTAAAAAGTTCAAATAAGCAACATAACACAAGAAACTAGAAAAAAGAATCTTAGCTAAAATTTAGTAGAGGAAGAAAATAATAAAGAAAAATCAGAAAAATATAAGATGGAGACCAGAATAAACCATAATATAACACTGAAAGTAATGACCAGTTTTTTTTTTTAAGAAAGAAAACAAAACAAAACTGGCAAAGCTTCAACTACATTAACTAAGAAAAATGAGAGAAGTCTCAAAAACCAAAATGAGAAATGGAAGTGAAAACAATGCAATGGATAGCCACAGAAATACATAATGTGATAACAGGTTGCTTTGGATAATTATATACTAACAAATCAGATAATGTATTTTAAAAACCCAGATAATTCCTAAAAATCCACAAGTTACCACAATTGAATCCTGAATCCTGAATCCAAGAAATGGGAAATCTTCCTAGACCAGTATTAAGAACTAGTGTTGAATTAGGATTCAAAAATCTCCCAGCTCAGAAAAGCACAAGACCACATGTTTTCATTGGTGAACTCTACCAACCATTAAAAAAAATGAATGACAATTTTTTTCAAGATATTACAAACTATGTAATAGAAGGAACACATTCAAAATCATTCCTTGAAGCTGGTACTACCCTGATACTAAATCAGGGTAAAAATGATACAAGAACAAAAAAGTCTCATTTGTCCATTATAAGTAGTGTTACTCTGCCTTTCTTTTGACATCCATTTGTCTAATAAATGTTTTTTCATCCCCTTACTTTCAATCTGTAGGTGTCTTTAGGTCTAAAATGAGTCTTTTGTAGACAGCATATAAATGGGTTTTGCTTTTTTTTATCCCTTTTGACACCCCATCTTTTGATTGGAGCATTTAGTCTGTTTACATTCAAAGTAATTATTGATAGACATGTATTTAGTGCTGTCTTATTGTTTTGTTGGTGTTTCTGGAGATTTTTCTGATTCTTTCTTGTCTTTGTCACTTTTGGTTTCTTCTTTCCACTCAAAGAATCCCCTTTAATATTTCTTGTAGGGCTAATTTAGTGGTCATGAATTCCTTTAGATTTTGTTGATCTAGGAAACTTTATCTCTTCCATTCTCAATGATAGCTGCTGGAGACAGTATCCTTGGCTGCAGATTTTTCCCTCTCAGAACTTTGACTATATCATGCATGCCACTTCCATCAGGCTTGCGGAGTTTCTGTTGAGAAATTTCCAGCTAGCTTTGTTGGTTTTCCCCTATAAGTTAAGGACTTCTTTTGTCTTGCTGCTTTTAAGATTTTTCCTTTGTCACTCTATTTTGCAAATTTAATAACAATATGACTTGGTGTTGGACTGCTTTTGTTGATGTTGATGGGAGTTCTCTGTGCCTCCTGGATCTGGATATCTGTTTCCTTCCCCAGATTAGGAAAGTTTTCTGCTATTATTTCTTGAAATAAATTTTCTGCCCCCTTTTCTCTCTCCTCTTCTTCCAGGACTCCTATGATATGGATGTTACTATATTTGATGGAGTCACTGAGTTCCCTAAATCTATTCTCGTGTTGCTTAATTGTTCTTTGTCCCTTTTGTTCAGCTTCATTATTTCCCATTATTTTGTCTTCTAGGTCACTAATTCATTCTGCTTCTTTCAGATTGCTGTTCATTTCATCAAGCCTATTTCCAATCTTGTTTATTGCATTCTTCATCTCTGATTGATTCTTTTTTAACTCTTTTATCTCAGTAGTAAGGGTCTCACGGATGTCTTCTATTATTTTCTCAAGCCCAGTAAATATCCGTCTGATTGTTGTTTTAAATTCTCTATCAGACATGTTACTAATATCTGTTTCACTTAGATCTTTGTGTGTTGCCTTAACTTATTCTTTCATTTGGGATAAATTCCTCCATCGTGGCATTTTGTCTAATCTCTTCCTTCTTGTCTGTGTTAGAAAAGCTAGTGATGTCTTCTGCTCCTGAAAGTAATGGCCTTGTATAAGAAGAGGTCATGTCATTCCATGCTGGTGCTTCAGGAGTATCTCCAGTATGTGCTGTGTGCTCTCTGCTGCTGTGTTTTGGCTGCTCTGTGCTTCAGGCCAGTCATCTGCACAGGCTCTTCTCACCTGCTGTAGGCAGTATTTGATCCCTGGCCTGAATGTGGTGAGTTTTAACTAGGTGTGCTCTGGTGTGCTTGTGAAATGAGAACTGACATCAGCTCCACCAGAACTGACGCCCTGCAGAACTCTGTGGTCAGGAGACTTGGGGTGGACAGGGGTTTGTGCCGTTTTCTGGGGGAGGAGCCCACCACCCTGGGGCAGATGCATGCTGACTGAGGATAGTTCTGCCAGAGTGTGGGGGGAGGCGGGGCAGGGGGGCTGGATGGGGGTGGGTGGAGGCTTGGTTTAAGCAAGCTGGGCAGCCAGTATGGGAGCTGTGCTGCTTCCCACAGGTGGCTCTGTGTTTATGCTGAGGGGTTGGGGAGGGAAATGTCACCGGCCAGCTCCCCTGTTTCCAGAGAGGGGTCTCTGTGGACATCGCCTCCCTAGGATGCTCTCAGAGGGGACTGATTAATCTCCCCACTGTGTGCCCAGACATTCTTCAGATCCCTGCTTCCATGCTGTCTGCTCCTGCGCTGTTCGCTTGCCTTTTCTGTAGGAGCAGAGTAGTGCCCTCCAGGCTCAATCCTAGTCAAGCCCATTGACATTTAAAATTTCAGCCTTTAAGCCCTGGTTGCAAGAACCCATGAAATTCAGCCCCTCTCATTTTCCAAGCCAACGGCTGTGGCGAAATGTTCTCCTTGTGGGAAATGTTCTCCTCGCGCATTTCCCTGTGTGCATCCCTCTCTCTCTTTCCCCCTTCTCTGTGACTGCGGCTCCCTCCTCTCTGCAGTACCCATGATCCTTTTCTCACTTAAACCATGCCTCCACACTTCCTACCTTCTTTGATGGGGCCTCTCCTCTCCTGTTAGTTGTGGAGTGTGTTCTGTCAGTCTTCAGGGCAATTTCTGGGCTATTTAGGACAATTTGATAGTTATCTAGTTGTGTTCATGGATGAGATGAGTCTAGGGTCCTCCTACTCTGCCGCCATCTTTGATCTCCAGTACAGAGTCTTAGATTTACTCATGTATCATCATCTGCAGCATACGTCATTTCTTCTTGTAGATGCAGCTTACCATCTGGTACCATTTTTTTTTTTTTGCCTGAAGTATTTCCTTTAATATTTCATGCAAGGCATAACTGCTAACAAGAAATTCTCTCAGTCTTTTTATCTGAGATTTTCTTGGTTCACCTCTATTTTTGAATAGAAGATTTGGTTGACAGTTCTTTTATTTCAACAATTAGGTGTATTTCACTGTTTTCTGGCTATCAAAAGACAGTGCTTCGTAGATATTTTCATGTTTCTGCATGGTTGATGCTTTCTGAATAAGGTGCCCTGGAATTTAACTTAACAGATAACTGATGGCAACAGACTTTGGAAGTTCAAAGTTGAAGCCTCCAGAAAGGCTTGGAAACATCTCCCCTGGGACAGTTACTGTTTATATCCTGAAGGGTAATACAAATGCCTTCTCATCCCCTCAGAGATTTGTTGGTATTCCAAAGTAGAAGCGCTCTCCCCTTCTCCTTCTCTCCCCTTCCCTCCCTCCCTCCCTCCCTCTCTTTCTCAAAGGTGCAGGTGTGCCACTATTTGCTCTGAGTTTCATAATTTTGGGGATTACTCTCCAGAGGTAGCAATCTTATTGTAAATGCAGGTAATATCTGTGCTGATTGCATTGTTCTGTGGGAAACTGGGAATTGACGTAAGCTGCTCTATAATAAAAGGCCTTGGGGTGCCTGGGTTGCTCAGTCGGTTAAGCCTCCAACTTCGGCTCAGGTCAGATCTCATGTTTGTGGGTTCGAGCCCCGTGTCAGGCTCTGTACTGACAACCAGCTCAGAGCCTGAAGCCTGCTTCCGGTTCTGTGTCTCCTTCTCTCTCTGCCCCTCCCCCTCTCATGCTCTGTCTCTCTCTGTATCAAAAATAAATAAAACATTAAAAAAAAGGTTTATAATAAAAGGCCTTTACCTGGATGCAGAAGTCTCTTATTATTCTTTATATATATGTATATTGAAAAATCAGCCATTTGTAGCTGTTGTTTTGTATCTGTAAGTTTTGTTTCCCTCGCTCTTTTTTTGGGTCTTTGAACATTAAAAACATTTTTTTTAAGTTATTTATTTTGAGAAGAGAGAGCAAGCGAGCAAGGGAGGGGCAGATAGAGAAGGAGGGAGACAATCCCAAGCAGGCTCCACCCTCAGTGCCAAGCTGATGCAGGGGTCGAACTCATAAACCATGAGGTTCATGACCTGAGCTGAAACCAAGAATCACATGCTTAAATGACTTAGCCACCGAGGCACCTCTCTCTTTGAACAGGTTGATTATGGTAGGTGTAGGGGTGGATCTTCTTGTGCTTAGGCCACTTGGATTTTTTGAGCTTCTTGGATCGATAATGTTTTTCTTCATATTTGTGAAGTTCTCAGACATTTTTTCTTCAAATATAAAATATTTTTTCCTGTACCTTTCTTTCTCCTTCTGGAACTGCCGTTACGTGTGTGCTGATACACTTGATGTCGTTCCACAAGTGTCTGGGCTTCTATGTATGTTTATTCACTCTTTTATTCTCTGTGTCCTTCTGATGAGCCGATTTCTATCACTCTGTCTTTGAGATGTTCATTGATGTTTTCTTCTGCCATCCAAACCCTGCTGCTGAGACTCTCTACTGAATTTTTTTTTCATTTCAGTAATTCTGCTTTTCACACTCACAATCGGCATTTGGTTCTTCCTTATACTTTCTAAACCTTTAATGAGATTGCCTATGCACTAAATCACTGTCATCATATTTTTCCTTAATTCTATAAATATTATTTTCTTTAGTTCTTGGAACATATTTATAACAACTCATTTGAAATATTTCCCTGCTAAATACAATATCCAGGAGCACTCCAAAACAGTTCCTTTTGACTCAGGATGGGTCAGGCATTCTTGTTTTTTGTGTATCTTGGTTTCTGTTGAATACTTTATTGTAGCTGCTAGAGGTTCTGACTTGTCTTCCTTTTGAGGATTATTCATATTTTTCCTTTAGTAACTTTTCCGACCGAATCTACAAATTTTGTCTCTCTTGCAGTGTGCAGACACTATTTTTTTTCCTTGATTTATTTGTCAGTCTGATTTCTGAGCAGTTCTTCCTGTGTTCACATAACTTAGTGTTCAGCTAATGACATGTCCATGCTAGTCCTCCACCCCTGCAAGCCTGTAAGGCTTTCAGTCTATACTGATGCATCTGTGTGGGGAACAAGGAGCAAATTCAAAAGTCAGGCCACGTTCAAGTGTGCTTGGGCTTCCTGCCACCCCTCGTTCAAGCTCTTTCAGTCTCCTGTGTGCTTGTGCACGGGATCTGTTGGCCCAGAGTATATGTATGGCAGGCGATTGCTTTGGTCTCTGCTGTACATGAAAACAGCCTCCAGTCAACCTGGGATCTGTGACACATTTACCGAACCCTCTGGAGCTTTGTGTCCTCTTGGAACTCCCTCTTAAATATCCAGCTAGTGTGCCAGTCTGTTGCTTTTCCCAAGCAGGACATCCACATCAATCTACTCAAGTGGCCGGCTCTTCCTTTCATTTACCCTTGATGTAACCCCATTAACTGGCAATGTTTCAGGTCAGGTAAGCCCCCTCTGAAGGCAGCAGCAAAGCTGCCGGGCTCCATGGCCTAGGGCGACTTGCTCACACCTACAGCATTTGGGGCATGGGGAGCGAGGGGTGGTGGGAGCAGCCTGAGCTGAGAACTCCACTGTTCTCCAATATTCAATAGTTTTTACAAATCAGTGCCTCTCAATGTGTTGTATGCCATTAGTTAAATTTCAGAATGTTAGATATGTTGTTCTTGACAGTTTAATCCATTCTTAGAGTTGCTTTGGGGGCAAGCGTTTGCCGACTTGCTCACTCTGTCACTAGAAGTCAGAAGTGTCTCTCTGGTGTCACTCTTCCCTTTGTGCCCACTTCTCTGGCCTTCTTGTTCTTTGCTGAACACACTGAGTGGATTTCTCCTGCATAGCCTTTGTATTTTATTATTCTGGGAATGGTTTTCCCCCACGTCTTACTTGAGTCTTTCCTTCCCCTTCTCCTTCTTCAGATCTCCGCTCAACTGTCACCTTTTCAGAAAGGACTCCTTCACCATCTTACCAAAGATAGCTTTCCATCCTCCATTCAGCCTCTTTCTCTTCATAGTGCTTTATTTTCCTTATAGAAATCATCAGTATTATGTTATTAATGATTTCAAAATTATCTTTTCACTCAAGTCTCATAAAGGCGGGGGTTTTGTCATGTTTACTGTTGTACCTCCGGAACGCTGAATGGTTCCCGGCACGTAGGCCTCTCAGCGAGCATTTGTTGAGTGGATGAGTTGTTGAGGAAGCTTCGATTTGTTCTCTACATGTACGTCTCATCTCTCTGCATGCCTGAAACTCATTTCCCTTTTTCTTGCTCTAAAATGTTTGCTTCACATTTGGTCTTAAAATGGAAGCTCCTTCAGGGGGATCACAGATGTCTTTACAAATAATGGGCGACTTTTGCTCAAGTAATAGCAGCTGCACCAAGGGAAAAGCACTTACACTGCATTAATGATCGGTGATAGGATGCAGGAGACCATTAATCCATTTGAGCATTTTTAGGTATAACATTTGTTGCTGAAATGGTGGGGGAACTACCTTTGAGATCATTGCCCTTTTCCTTCTAACTCATCTGGCCCTTCTTCACTCCCAAGTTCTGGCACATAAATGACTCACATTTCGCCAGTCTGTGTTGTATTGGAGGTTTGCTGTAAAGACGGATAACATGATGTAAGACACTAATGGAATGATTATTAGAACAAACAGGGAGACAAAAGAGAAGTTAAAAGGGCACAGTTAAGAGGCAGAGCATTTAGATGCAACACTCCTTGCAGAAAGTAGGACCTTATCTTTTTTCTGACTGAGGGAGGCAAGAGCCGAGTAGGACAGACCCAGGGCAAAGTGCTGTCATTCGAGTGAATAGAAAGTTCTTTGATGGATCACAGGAGAGAGGCCTGATGTGTTCTTCTTGGTAGAAGGAGAGTGGGTCGGAAGCAGGAAAAGTAAGTATTTCCAGGGAAGTCAAGCCTGATGGGATTTCTGGAAGATCAGCAGGGGTTTACTGCACTCAGTGGAGAGTAAGGGGAAGGACATCCAGGCAGAAGGAGCAGAGAAGTTTAGCAAGGAGCAAACAATCCACTATAAAATTGCTTTTCAACATTGGTCTTCTCGATTATGTTTGTTTAGTTCAATCTGGTAATTGTGTTATCTTTGAGCACATAGCAACGGAGCCTGAGGGAAAGAGACCCCCCAGACAGACTATATAGAGAGGTGAGGCAGCCTAAGGTTAAAATGTCCCCGGGTATTACTTGAAAACAACAATTCACAAGGATAATTGAATGATGCTTGCATTGACATTTTACTACAAAATCTCTATTAAGTACAAGTTCGCAGACGATTTCTCTACTATTTCGTACACGAATGTCATTTATATTGTTTTCGTTTCATTTGCTCTGCCCTAGCAAATTGTTACATGTTTAGTCTATTCATTTTAACTGAGATTTTACTGACACAATCGACTATTAAAATAAGTAATAAAAATGAGCGTAGGGAAGTATGTTCAGAGTAGTCTGGTGAACTCTGATTCAATGAAGAATTATACTCTTAGGAGACCTCAGAGTCATTGCCAAGCAGTCTAACCTTGAGCAGGGACTGAGAGGGAGAATCTCTACTGTGCTTGCCTTCCAGCAATTGCTTCTTCGCTGTCTCTATTAGCCATCTGACTGCAGTTAAAATAACATTTATGACTTTCTGCTTAATGTTCTAGAACAGACAATCAGGAAGCCGTGAAGCAGAGACAATGGGTAACCTTAAAATCAGTGAGATGTCCTAACCAGCCTTCCCTCACGACTTGCAGTAATTGGTTACAGGCAGAGGAGAAAGCATCAAGTGGCTCCTTCTCTGCCCTGAGTAGTGAGTGGGGCTGAAGCATGAGATTAAAAGCTAGAGCCCATGAAGGGGCTCCCACACAGACAGGCTCAGGAACGGGATGGACAGACTTTTGAGGGGGCTGCTGTGAATCCCAGCGCCAAGGCCCCGGTGCATTTGGGTGCTGGGGCCAGAATGCGGAAGGGTAGAACAGCATGGTATGAGCCATCCTTCCTCCATTTGTGGTATTTTTTTCCCCTTTGAGGAAGGGACCCTATCACCCAACTGTTTTAAAATTACGTTTTAATTGTAATTCCAGCATAGTTATCATACAGCATACTTTAGTTTCAGGTGTACGATGTAGTGATTCAATACTTCCACACGCCACCCGGTTCTCATCATGGCAAGCACCCTCCTCAATCCCCATCCCTACTTCCCTACCCCCACCCGCCTCCCCTCTGGTGATCATCAGTTTGTTCTCGGTAGTTAAGAGTCTGTTTCTTGGTTTATCTCTCTCTTTTTTCCTTTGCTCATTTGTTTTGTTTCTTAAATTCCACGTGTGAATGAAATCATATTTGTCTTTCTCTTATTGACTTACTTCACTTAGCATTGTACTGTCTAGCTCCATCCATATCGTAGCAAATGGCAAGATTTCATTCTTTTTAAAATTTTTTAAAAACATTTATTTACGTTTGGGAGACAGAGAGAGGCAGAGCATGAGTAGGGGAGGGGCAGAGAGAGAGAGAGAGAGAGAGAGAGAGAGAGAGGGAGACACAGAATCTGAAGCAGACTCTAGGCTCTAAACTGAACTGTCAGCACAGAGCCTGATGCGGGGTCTGAATTCACAAGCTGTGAGATCACGACCTGAGCTGAAGTCAGATGTTTAACTGACTGAGCCAGCCAGGTGCCCAAAGATTTCATTCTTTTTACGGCTGAGTAATCTTCCGTTGTGCATGTATATACATATATGTATTCCATTGTGTGTGTATATGTATATGTATATATGTACACACACACATAGATACATATGTGTATACATACATGCCACATCTTCCCTATTCATTCATCGGTTGATGGCTGCTTCCATAGTTTGGCTATTGTTGATAGTGCTGCTATAAATATAAACATCGGGGTGCATGCCTTCCATTGAGTTAATGTTTTTGTATTTTTTTTATCACCCATTTATCTTACCACTTTCTTGTTAGGCACTAGCAATGTTGGTGACAGGGGGACATTTGGGGGCTTGTGGCTCACATACCAGCTACATTGCATCACATTCCATCTTCTCAATATGGTTTCTTCTTTGCAACACATACTGTGGTCTTCATTCCCGAGATTCAGACACTGCCTTTGAGCCAATGAAGTGCAGATTCTTCTCTATGCCTGCTCCGAGCAAGGAGGGTTTTGGAGGAATGAGTTACACATGGTGTCCTGCTCAGAAGATGCCTCCTGGTGGCAGGCAGGCTGGGGCTGCCCCCTGAGAGACGTGGGTCAGGAGGTAGGCCACCAGGCCCTTGGGCCTGTGCCTGAAACGCCTCTCTCATCTTTTGTTTGGAATGTTTCTCTTCCCTTCCCCTGTCTTGTTGTTCTAACCACCACTTTTTACTCTAGACTCATTACTAATGCTTGGATTTCAGCCTGAGTCTCATTAGCTAGCCCTGCTCGGAAACGAAGCAGCTCCTTTATTTCTGATTATGGAGTGGGTGCACGTGCCCTGCCTCACTCTGACCTGAGAATGTGTCACACAGAGTTCCCCGTCCTGGGGGCGGATGGGGCCCGTGTCCTTGCTATCCCCTCACACCGCGTTTGCTGTCTTGTCATTTTGTTTCTTTATTGTATTTTATTTTTATTTTGTTTTGTTTTTATCTTATCATTTTATTTTATTTTATCTTATTTTATAGAATGGCCTTTTTCTGCTTTGCTGCCTATTCACATCTGACTTAGCCTTCAGAACCATCTTTTCTGGGAAGTTTCCACGGATGGCCCTCCTCTCAGTCCTGTGACTTGCTCTTGGGCATCATGACTAAGCCAATAACTCAATATAATTTTGCACTGACCTCTGTTGCCCACCAATTGTTTTCAAATCATCGTTTTCCGAATTAGAAAAAAAATGATTTTAATGATAATTCTATCACATACTTCTTCAGTGTGTTTAATGCATGCCCAGTAGTCCTAAGTCCATCACAATTGTCAGTAAACACTTTTGGCCTGCCCAGTTCTGGGTTTTCCAGCCCTGAAGAAGACTAGAGTCTGTCCTGTAATGTAGATCTGGTTCCTACCTTCACAGTTGCTCTAGGATAGTCCTAACATCTCCAGGGGGCTCTCTGTTTTGCCATTGAAGGGCAGGATAAAGTGGCTTAAGCTATTCATCTGGAAATCTTCTCTCATAATACAGTCACTCTTGGGAGCACGGTTCTTCTGTTCCCTCTAAATGCCACTTAGATGTCTCCCTCATCTTAACCCTCACCTTCTCTCATGTGCAAGCATTTTCATCTGAGTTATGGTGCTGCTCCACGCCCCGTACCCGCACTGCCATTTCAGGCAGAACTTGTACACATCAAGTTTAAAATATTTTTCCTTAGGTCATTGTCTTTATGCAGGGATTCAAGTAACCGTGTGGACGTACCAACGCTGTGAACTCAAAGCTGTACCTACAGTATTCTGGTGTTAACGGGCTCACCGTCCCTAAAGCCGGTGAGAACCTTGGTCCCATTCCCATCGCGTTAAATCCAGCCTAAACTACTATTTCCCTCAGGCCATTGGAATTTGGTTATTCGGCTTTACAGAACTAGAGATGACAATTAATCAACTTACAGGGAGTAGGAAAATCATCCTTTCGTAGGAAGAGCAGCGTCATTAGTCCCCACAGAGTGCAGGTCTTTGGTTTCTCTGTTACACAGTGTGAATTCAAACACGTGTTTCCCATACCCTTCTCCAGTTTCTTTACTCTGTTCCAACCCTACTCACACTTCTAGAAGTCTGCATTTTGGGTAGTTTGCTGTTGGAAGTAGAATTTTTCCTGGGTTAAAACTTCACTCCTCTAGGGGCACCTGGGTGGCTCAGTGGATTGAGTGTCTGACTTCAGCTCAGGTCATGATCTCATAGTTTGTGAGTTCGAGCCCCGTGTTGGCCTCTGTGCTGACAAACAGATCAGAGCCTGGAGCCTGCTTCAGATTCTCTATCTCTCTCTCTCTGCCCCTCCCCTGCTCATGCTCTGCCTGTCAAAAATAAATAAATGTTAAAAAAAGATTAAAGAAAAAAACTTCACACCTCTAATTCCATTTTGCTTCTCTCTGGGGTGTCCTTCACATCCCGTTTATTTTTTTTTCCAATCTTTTTTTTTCAAGTAATCTCTACCTGCAACGTGGGGCTCGAACTCATGACCCAGAGATCCAGAGTTGCATGCTCTACCAACTGAGACAGCCATTCATCAACTTTCAAGTCATTAACAAAGATGCCCTTGCTCAGCTGTAACACTGTCCTCAAATGAGTTCACTGTTAATGTGCCAACAGCCCAGTTCTTATGAAAATCACATGATGTATTTTCTTCCTTACTTTGCAATGACCTTCAGTTGAGAGTTTTAAAAAAGCGGTTGAGCTGTTGACACAATAGCCTCACACTAACTTATTCCACTGGACCCTCCGGTTTCACTGTATAGCTCCTCAGTGATGGAGACAACTTGTAGTTCACCTGTAAGGCTTCAGATCACTTCTGAAGTGTTCTGTGGAGTTGCACACGAGTGAGGTAGATGTATTTAAAGAGTATTTTTTTGGAGGGACCATCCATAATAGAGAATGTATCTCAAACCTCCAAATGTGGTTAAGAATGTCTTCTTTCTCATTCTTTTGCTAAATTCATGACATTTTTATAGTCCCCAAAACCTTAGTCTGTTTTATTATGCTTTTAGCTACTGGCTCTAGGATATTCCCCATCCACCCCCCTCCCACCCTCAACACCCACCACTTCATTTCTTCCATTTTAGGTAGTTTGCTCTAGCATTTAGATTTAGAAAGAATACTTTTGGAAGGAAGAGAATTGCACCCATACAGATGGGAGATAGAATTCTTTATTTCTTAGTGAGGCTATTTGTAACCTGGGATTAACCTTGATTAACAACAAGGCTTACCATTGTAGCCGAAGTGCACTAAGAAAATCTCAAATCTTGTCTAGGCGGTGTGTGAGGAATGTGGGTATTAGCAAGAGATTTATGTACAGAAATTGGAGTTTGTCTGTTGCAAAGTGCTCTCCCCTGAGCAGGCAGGGGAGGGGGAGTAGCATGTATTGTTGAAGCCCTCATGGGTGACTGGAGAAACCCAACGGAGCTCAACAGCCTGAAGCGATGGGGTCCCCTGTTCCCCAGGCAGGAGCCCTGCCTGCTGCCTAAAACCAATAATGTGTCCCTAAGCCTCTTTGTCCAAGACTGTGTTTCAGTTGTCTAGTTGTTTGTTTTGGAAATGTCACAACAAATAACATAAGAGAGGGTATTAGAGAAAGGTTACAAATTCTTTGGGGACATGAAGCCTCATGCATGTGGTCTCTGAGAAGAGGAAATCACCATAGGTAATGTTTGCTTTTTCTACATTCCCCGAGGACAGTAAAATAGAAACAGGAACAAGAGGTAGAAGAAAAATCTGGTATTTATTCACTGAGTAAAGGCTTCCATTTAGTCATTTTTGTCAAACAAGGGATGCTGATTCAGTGCACTGGGACGCAGGAGTCAGATGGTTCTATCTGGCGGGGTGAGACCCACTCTCACGTCTGCACCGCTGGACCAGGTCTCACCTGGGGATCTTGGCAGTGCCGTCCTGCATCCATCAGGTCTCCAGTCCATCTCATCGGCTGCGTCCTGAGGATTTCTGGTGCAGACTGAGTTTGGGGACAGTGTTGTAATCTTGGCCGAGGCAGACAAAGGGTCAAAATCAAAGCACTTTTCATCACAATGCATGATCTTGTCTGTGCACAGGCAGGGGGCCTTCTCCTCCCTAATCTCTTTGAGCATCACTCTGGAAGGGTTTTGGCACAGGCACAACAACTGCCACAAGAATCCCGGAATCCGAGCCAAATCTTACATCACCAAGAAGATGAAACACTCCCTGGGCAAGGCCCACAAGCACAGAAGCCATTGCTGGGGGACGGAAGAGGACACAGGCTGCATCCTAGACGGTGACCCTCCCCAGGCCCCCGCTGCCCCTCACCCAGAGGAGGAAATGTCTCCTGTGGAGTCCCTAGATTACTCAGAGCTCATCAAAGAAAGGCCACTACTTCCCTGGAGAGTGGCTTATTTGTCCTCCTAATTACCAAAGCAAAGCACAAGTGTGTCTTTTCTGAAATGTTGATTTGGAATTCTGAATTTAAAATTGGGAGGCTGCCTCATTTAGCTTGCAAACGAGATTCTCAACAGCACAGCAGGGAGACCTTTGGATTTCACTGCCCTCAATCTGGAAGAAGTGGACAGGAGAGTCAGAGGACCCTGTATTACTGACATTTCCAAAGGAGTTACTAAGAAGGACAAGGATGGACAAATACCCATGAAAGGTGGAAGCTGCTCTATTAAAAATAGAGGATTTGAGCAAGAAAGGGTCCCTTAGTCATCCGAAGGGGGTCATGCTGGGATGGAAATGATTAATTATCCTTGAAGATTCCTCTAATGTTGTAGATGACAGAAATGAAGACCATTCTTTATTATCTGATCTGAAGTGGGGAGTCAGAAGTTTGCTGAAGAGATACATATGGCTGATAGGGAGGAAGAAACAAGCGCAGATTTAAAATAAACCCAGGAAAGACTTATTGAGAAAAGTTTGTTGTTTTTTTTCTTGTTTGATTTTTTTTTGTCTACAAGCAATATAGTACTACTCTTTTTAGACCATAATTGACATTTATTTTAAAAAGGAAGAAAATGGGGCACCTGGGTGGCTCAGTCGGTTAAGTGTCTGACTTTAGCTCAGATCATGATCTCCGGTTCCTGGGTTCGAGCCCCACGTTGGGCTCTGTGCTGACAGCTCACAGCCTGGAGCCTGCTTCAGATCTGTGTCTCCCTCTCTCTCTCTGACCCTCCCCTGCTCACGCTGTCTCTCTCTGTCTCTCAAAAAAAAAAAAATAAATAAAAAGTTCTTTTAAAAAAAAGAAGAAAACAACAATAACACAGGCAGTGCCAACCAGGGATGTAGTCTTCTGAGGAGCAGAGGCGTCTGGACAGCCTTCTTTCCGGTCACAGGTGTGGTTTGTGGATCTACCAATATGCTGGGTTCATGTGGCTCCTCTGAGAAGCAGGTGCCAGGATGAAGTTAATTTACAAGGGTTTCTATAGGGGAAACGCCTGTGCGAGAAGACATGCAGAGAGAGCCAGGAAGGAGAGGAGAGCCATCAGACTACAACACAGGTCTGGCCCTGAGTGAAGCAGAGTGGGAAGGGGGTTGGGTGGAAGTATCCAGGATTGCTGTGCAGTTCAAGGAAGGTTCAGCAAGGCTATTGGGGAGCCCTTGAACAAATCCGGGTTCTGTGTCTGAGAGGTGTCCTGTGTCTCCCAGGTGTGCCCTGTTGTACTCAGCCATGGGCTGGCACCAGCCGGTGGAAAATGTGACCTTGATGCAAGCTAATGTTGGATTTTGAGCATGCAGCTTGACCTCTTGGTCAGTTACACTTTCTCTAGTGGGAAGTTTGCACAGCAAATCCTCATGGCCACCAGTTACCCAATGCAGCATTCATAATTGCAGTACAATCTTCCATGGAATTAGAAGGGATACTGGAAGTCCTTGTTCTAACCCTCTCCTTTTGCATATGAAGAGACTTGGGCATGTGAGGCTTGTGCCTTCATTATTAGACAACCATGGGTGATGGAGTTGATATTCCCCCTTAGAACATTCACGTCTCCTTTGTCTAAGCGCTCTTCCCACGGAGCCAATGACATGGTCGATCTAAGTCATGGGCTAGGTCCCAGTCCTTAAAAAATAACGTTTTTATTTTCGATGATAATTATACATGTTGTAAAAAATTTGGGAAAAAAAAAGAGAGAAATAACAAGAAGGAACAATATGACTCATACATAACTGACCAAGAGGTCAAGCTGCATGCTCAAAATCCAACATTAGCTTGCATCAAGGTCACAGTTTCCACCGGCTGGTGCCAGCCCTTGGCTGAGTACAACAGGGCACACCAACCAAACCTCCAAATTCTTAACCTTTTCGAAAGAGGATAAACTAGATGTGATTGAAAGCACAGGCTTTGGAATCATGCACATTTGAGTGTAGCTCTTAGCTTGGTCCTGGGCACACAACTGTGGAAAAGTTCTTTAATCTCTGTGAGCTGCAATTTAATGATCTCTGAAATGGGAATAATAACATATTCTCAGTTGGCTTATGTAAAGATCACAAGGATGTACTGCAAGGAAGGTATTTCATACTCATCTGTATTCAACTGAGTACTAAATAAAATCACTGTTATTGTTTTGGGCTTTAATTTGTTAATTTTTATTTATTACTAATTTATTTAATATTTTATTTTATTTTTAAGTGTTTTTATTTCTTTTTGAGAGAGAGAGGGAGAGAATGAGTGGGGGAGGGGCATATAGAGAGATGGGGGAAGGAAGATCTGAAGTAGGCTCTGTTGACAGCAGTGAGCCGAAGGTGGGGCTCGAACTCCCAAACTTCAAGATCATGACCTGAGCCAAAGTAGGACGTGCAACCGACTGAGCCACCCAGATGCCCCTCATTACCAATTTATTAATCTATTATTAACCAGAATTTAACCAGAATGACATATCTTGTTCATGTAGCAAACCCAGACACTTCCTTGTCGATGACAGTGACAAAGTAGCATTGCCAGCACGTATCTCCACTGATGCCCATTACCAGGGATGATGGATGTGGATCTGGGTTATTACAGGTACACAGAAATCTTAGAGTGAAACACTGAGTAATCAGTCAGTCTGTGACTTAAAATACTTCTAGTTGGTACTTGTGATTAATCTCTTCTGTAACCAGGGAGAGTTTGTTTCTAGCTTTGTGTATAAAATAGTACGCCTCAATCTCAGAGTTGGGTTCCAACCTCCCAGTACAGAGAATAGCAGAAAGTACAGTTTAATCCGGCTCAGGGCCCTAATTCACTTCACTTGTGTAGGAATCCGACATGTTTACCAGACTCCGGTGGTAGCATAAACAGTCCTCTCCCATCCACTCCCACCTTGGAGTTGCGAGAGCTTGGCTGCCCTTGGTCTCTGCCACAAAAGCATCGTGGCCGGAGTGAAGGCAATGGCGTGGCTGTGGTGAGGTGGGGGTCAGCCTCACTGATCTACCCAGCGAGAAGCACACCCGTTCCAGCTGGCAGAGTGTCATGGCAATGCTCTGCTGCTGCTTGATTCAAGATTTCCATGTGGCGTGACGTTGGTCATGCCTGCCTCTCCATTTGGTTAGATGGACTGTGTCTTATGGATGGCATTTTAAATAAAATCTCATGCAGGTATGAGAATGTCTTTCATTTGCAGAGAATATGTTTATGCTGGTTGAATACAGATTTTTGGGTCACAAACTTTCCGCCACTCAGAACCTGGTAGACTGTGCTTCTTTGTCTTCTGGTCGTTAATGTTACAGAGTCATTGAAAACCACAGTAGTTTTTCTTCCAGAGTGAACACATATCTTTCCTGCCTGGGTGCTTATAGAATTTTTTCTCAATCCACTGGGCTGGACGTTTCAAGAATTTCCTCCAATTCCATAACCCCCTCCTAGAGAACTTGCTCCATCCTTAGCCTGGATGGGGCAATCCTAATCACAATATGACTCTGCCTTTTTGGTTAAAGCTAATTGGGCCAGGGTGGACAGCTATCCAGAGCTGGCCCATCAGTCATCTTATCCAGAAACTTGTCAGTGGGGAGCAGACACTGAGTCTTTTTTTTTTTAATTTTTAATGTATTTATTTCTTTTGAGAGGGAGAGAGGGAGAGAGTGAGCATGAGCAGGGGAAGAGCAGAGAGAGAGAGAGAGAGAGGGAGGGAGACAGAATCTCAAGCAGACTCCACACTCTCAGCATGGAGCCTGATATGGGGCTCACACCCACAAACCATGAGATCATGACCTGAGCCAAAACCAAGAGTTGGATGCTTAACCCACTGAGCCACCCAGGTACCCTGAGACTGAGTTTTTTACCTGTAGGAACTTAAGTTCAAAGTTCATGCAGACTCAGGTGCCGATGTTTCATTTAGAAGCAGGCGTTATGAGCCTTGCATAAGCAAATGAGCAGGGAAGTCAGTTCATAGGGAAATGTGGAGGAAGCAGTAATGTAGTGGAGTGGAGTTGTGGTGGGTGGGGGTAGAGAGAAGAACTCCTGATGCTTAGTTTTTCCAGGAAGCCCAGCTATCCTGCCATCAGTTGACTCTCCTGTACCATCTCCACAGATGCATAGTTAACCTGCTTCCAGAAGGTCTTGTTCCTCTTGTTCCTCAGTCAGCACATTGACTGAGGCATTCTTATAACACACTTTTTCTGCCGGACGATATCTAATTGTGGGTTTGTATTAACTGATTTGGTTTGCAGGTTTCTTTTGATCTACACACTTGGTTCTTTGTCTTAGCTCAGGGACATTTGTTTAAGTCATTCCTTCTGTCTCAAATAGTCTGGTCTCTTTCTCAGAAACTACTGTAATTCTTAGGTAAAAACACTGCTTGTATCTACATCTCTCTCTCTCCTTCTTTTCAACTTTTCTCTGCAATCTAGGAGATTCTTTGAATTTTTCTTCTGTTTACCATATTAAATTATTTTCTGAGAGGTTTCCTTTCTGAAATAATTCCCTTTCTCCCATCCTGCTGACTTTGGGGGCTCTTTTTCCTTTTCCTTGTTTTTTATCCTAAGCTCTATAGCCTAGAAGCTAGAATAGCCTCTCTAGCTATTCAGTAGCTATAGAGAGTGAAGATTGCCATTGGCTACATTCACTGTCCACTCGATGGGTGGTGCTTCCTAAGATGTATCACTGAGGGACCACTTAATGTGTATAATTCCTAGTTGATTTTCCAGTGTCAAGGAGGAACTTTCTTATTTGTTTGTTTATGTATATATTTTTTGAGGTAAAATTCACATAGTATTACATTGAAAAGTGTGCTTCAGGAATTTGCATGTCACTTTGCTCAGGGTCATGTTGATCTTCTTTGTATTGTTCCAATTTGGAAGCGAGCATGGCACAAACTTAGCGTGATTCTGATGAACTGTGATAAAGTGATACTGTACTTTATCCACTGCCTCGTTCTCCAAAATATGAACTCAGGTAAGACCATGCATTGCCGGACCTTCCTTGTATTCTCTCTAGTCTGTCGGAGGGATCATTCCCTTCACACCGAGGCTGATCCGCAGACACCAAAGAACAATGTCTTGATGAAGTCCCAAGGGTTCAGTTTTCCTTTCATTTCCCTTGCCTTTGGGGATGTGTCGAGTAAGAGCGAAGAACAATGTCTACTTGTCACCAAGTTGTTTCCTGGAGTGAGTTAATAAAGTGGCACCATGGGAGGCAGCTCTGCTGCTGCCTAGCCAGGAGCAGAAGCTCAGCTGGAGTTTCTAACTGAGGCTGAGAAATGCCAGGTGGAAGATTTTTGCCATTGTTGGTAGATAGCCCACTGCCACAGAAAGATGCCTGTAAGCTTTTCATAGAGTGTTCGAATAATTGCAAGTAGAATTAAGAAAGCCAATGGTGAGGTTTGGGGGATGCGCCCAGTTGCTGTGAAGTGTTAAGAATGTTAATGGCAGCTGTCTGCATGGTTATTAAACATACAAGAATTACCTCACAGACTGTGAAGAATTCCAAAGTCCTGATAATTATTAACTGTTTATCCCAAATGACTCGCAAATTTCTAACAGAGAAGACTGAAAAGCCATTGGGTGTTGGGAGATTCAATTGGAGTTAAAAATTAAGCCTACTTTCTGTTGAGGAACAGTTGGAGAAGTTGGCAAAGGCTCTCAGCAGCCATGGAAATTGTCTCCAAAATGTATTTGGTGTTGAGAGCATTGCTTTGGGTTCAGTGCCAGTTAGGCTACTGTCCAAGCAATTCATGAATGACCTAAGTTAGCTAAACAGAGCTTTGGTTTCTTGTTAAGTCAAGAACCTATGAGGTAGTTCTTGCTTTTATAAAATGGGAAGAGGATCAGTGGATTCATGTCAAAGTTACACCAGTAACTTGCATTAGTGTTGCAGGAGTGTTGATTTTTCTCCCCAAAGAGAAGGATGAAATATCCCCTGTTGGAGTGGTTTTCATTACTGAAGATTAAAATTAGAATAAAGCGCTTCTGAAAAGTAGGATCAGATATGAGGAAAACAAAATATCCTGAGCTATTGAAATCATCATCATTACCCTTGTTACCTCTTTGGGTTTGTGAAGTGTGGGGGGTAAAGCAAATGAAACAGTAAAAGTGTTTAGTACAGAATGGGAGGGGATGTTGTAATGTATTGCATGACCTGAGTTGTGCATGTTCATTTAGTTAAAAAATACATTGCACATCTATTATGTGCCAGACACGGAACATGTCTTCAGCACTGTGTGTCGGGGGATATAATAGAGGAACAAATGAAGTTTCTGTAACAAAGGACACCTGTAATATTAAATCTCATCAAGGCCAGTCTAGGCTAGTGGAGATAGCCTTGGGTGGTAAAGAAAAAAGCCCTATGCTTTATACATAACTATGCCTCCATGATAGCTATGTGTCCCAAGAACGTCTCTGATTATTTCCTTACTGATGCTCTATAACCTTCTGAAGGGCAGCACTGGCATCAGATTGAGTCTCTAAAACTGCCTGATTCCTCTAATAGATGTTCCATAAATGTTTTTTTCAATGAACAGATCTCATACTCTTAAATTCCTAGCATTCTGTTTCATGATTATGGTATTACAGATTGCTTTTGTCTCTGAGAGTTAAGCCTTGTGTCTTGCATTTGCCAGGTTGTAAACAAACCCTATAAAAATGGAATGCAGGAGAGATGTCCCTCCTTCCACTCCCTTCTACTCCCCTTATCCCCCAATCAATCAAATGCTAGCCAAAGACTCATTCAGCATGGTCCAGACACCTCTTGACCTGGCATTCCCCTGCCTCTTCTATTTGTGTCTCCGTCCAAGATGATCTTGAGTGGTCATCCAGCATCTTTTCTTACTGGCCCACTGGCTAGGGTCATCCAGCATCTATCTATCTGTTTGGGACTCTTATCCCAGAAGCCCAGATTATCTCCCTGAGACACAGTGCCCTCTAAATCATGAGCGAGTTCACTGCAACTTTAAAATCCCATTTTATAAGTAAAAAGAAGAATTTTTCAGAACTACCAGTAAGGTGAAAGATGTAGGTGATACATAGGTCCTGAGCCAACGAATGATTCCCATCGCATGGTGGCCATTTTTCCTCACTCCTGACTTCTCCTCTGTTGGCTGAGCTGACCCCCAGGATACAGGGATAGTGACTATCTTGTATATCTCTATCTGTCCAAAGAGCAGCCTATTTGCTAAATGAATGAATGTATTCAGGCTCTTGTCTTTGTCAGTTCAGGCTGCTATAAGAAATTATCATAGAATGGGTGGCTTAAACAGCACATTATTATTTCTCACAGTTTTGGAGGCTGGGGGCCCAAAGTGAAGGTGCTTGCAGATCTGGTGTCCGGTGAAGACCCACTTCCTGGTTTATAATCTGCTGATTTCTTGCTCTATCCTCACATGATGGAGAGAAAGAGGGAAAGTGGAAGCAACTGCACTCATTTTCCCCCTTACAAAGGTACTAATCATATGGTGAGGGCTCCACCTTCACGATCTAATTATTTCTCAAAGGCTTCACTCCCTTATGCCATGACACAGTGGGTGGGGATTTCAACAGATGAGTTTTGGGGAGATACAAACACTTAATTGACAGTGGGCTCAGTCTCTTCTTCTGGGGTCCCTACTTTCTTTTCAAATGTATGTCCACAAATAATTTATTATAGCCATTGGGTTTGTGATCCTCATCATCTTAAATTTTAGTATAATTTCATTGTCTTCATCTATGTCTGAATTTAGAACCACATGAAAAATAAATCTCTACCCAACCAAGATGGGGGTGTTATAATGATCACCTACATAAGTAATTAAAGGAAACTTTTGAAACTTGAATATGGACTAGAATTAGTAGTTATCAGAAAATTATTAATAATTTTCTTAGGAGTGATAACACTTTGATTACGTAGGAAAAAATAGATTTTTAGGAGCTGTATGATTATATATTTAAGGGTTAAGTGACATGATACTATTTATGTTCCAATGATCTGCAATATCTAATTATTATCTATCCATCTACCTAGATAAAACAAATATGGCAAAAAGTGAACATTCTGGATTCAGGGTGGTGGGTCTGTGTGTGATCATCACTCTGTTCTTCCATATGTGTGAGGATTTTTATTAAAAGCATTGAAGAAAGCAATAAAGCAGATGTTTATGATCTTGGGAATACATGTGACTCCAAAGGGTCATCTGTTTTGGGCTTGCATCCCTCCAGAGTCGCTCATGAACTGTATGTGTTGGGGAATCATCTTTCCTTTAAGAAAGCATCCCCGTGTCTTCTTTGGCAGCCTATCCTATATTTTCATCATCTTTGCTGTCAAGAAGGTCTCTTTTATGTCTGTTCCAAATGGTAAGTGAAATCATCGAGGCTCTTGGCTATTTTGATTTCTCATGACTTCAAAACTTAGTTGGAGGTTTGGGGCAGGTACTAGATGCTGACTTTTGCTCAGAATTCAGGTTCCCAAAGGCATTCTGGAACAGCTGAGAAGACAGGCTTCTCTCCAGTGTGGTCTGAAATGTTTTGGAAGCTCTGAAGGGAGACAGAACACAGCTACGACACTGAGCTAGCCTGGCGTGTGTCCTGCTCCCTGGCGTCATGCTCTGCTCCGAAGGGAGGCTTTCCTTCCCTGACCCTCCTATCTGAATAGCACCCCATTACTCTCTCCCTGTTTCCTTGATTTACTTAAAAACAGTTAAAATTGGTTGTCTCACATTATTTCACACAATTTGTCATTTATTTACTGCCCAGTTTCTCACTTTACCATGAGAGTATAGGGTCTTTGTGCCAGTAGTTTTCCAACTTAAATATGCCTCATATCTCCTGGGGGGTTTGCTAAAAAAACCCAGATTGTTAGCCTCCCTCCTTTCTCTGCCCAGAGTTTGTGGCTCAGTAGGTCTGAGGTGGAGCCCAAGAATGTGCATTTCTTTTTTTCTTTTTTTTTCCGAAGAATGTTTATTTTCAAGAGAAAGAGAGAATTTGTGTGTGTGTGTGTGTGTGTGCATGTGTGTGTGAGTGTGTGTTAGTGAGTGTAAGTGGGAGAGAGACAGAGAGAGAGGAAGAGACAGAATCCCAAGCAGGCTCCATCCTCTCCGCACAGAGCCTGACATGGTGCTCGATCTCACAAACCATGAGATCAGAACCTTGAGCAGAACTCAAGAGTCAGATTCTTAACTGACTGAACCACCCACGCGTCTCAAGAATTTGCATTTCTAAGTTCCCACCGATGCTGATGCTACTGCTTCCAGACCCAGAGTTTAAGGACCACAGTTTTATTATTCACCAGTGTATCCCAGCATGTGGAATAGCAAATGCTCCTTAAGCACTTGCTGAATATGGATGAGCGAGTGAATGAGTGCGGCAGGCTTGCTGATATGGTCAATGGCTCTGGAAATGAGTGCTTTGAAAACCAGATAACAAGCCCCTGAGAAAGCCAATGTGGCCCCCACGCTGGAGGCCTGTGACGTGGGGCCCGTGTCCAGGCACGCTTTGCTAAGAAGAACTTGAGTACCTCAGATCATTGTTTTAAGTTATTCTGACCAACGCTTGACAGGGAATTTACGGATGTTTAGAACTTCTGAGGATGATGTCATAGAGGATAAATTCTATTTAATTCCCTTTAATGCCCTAATTGGAACGAGAATGTGGAAGTAGATGATCCAGTGGTCTGAATTTGTAGGACTTCTCCTCTTTTTTGGCTTTGGTATCTTCCTGGAATGCTTTTCCTTTGTTAGGGATATTTCCTTCTAGTCAGTTCCTTTCTAAGGGAAGTGCCATTGTTAGAGCTCCTTCCTTTGCAGTTCCGTGCTTGCTTGGGTGGTCACCAAGCGGCCATTCTCCAGTTGTATCTGATCTCTAGAATCTCACAGAAACAGAAGAGCTTAGATAAGTGACTCACATACTTTTCCTCAAGCTACATGCGATCATTTTCTACTGATATAAATAAAACATGCTGTTGGCTGCATAGCGGACTGGCCTCATGAATTCAGCATTGGAGAATAAGCACGGAACAATCCTAGGTGTTATTATTAGCAACGTATTATGTTTGAGTAAAAACAATGCTTTCCAAGTGACAAAAATGATCTCATCTTCCTGGGAGTTAGACTGTCATGGACAGTCTGGTGTTTAAGGAGCTTAGCTGAGCAATTTGTGTTAAAAGAAGTACACTTGTTGGTCAAAACTGTGTACACATTCTCTAGAGTGAAGGTACTTTCAAGTCTGAAAATGCACATGTGTGTATATGTATGCACGCACACACACACATACACACACACAGTTGCCAACTAAATATATGGGTGTGCGTCCTGGGATGGAAGCTGAATGAGGCAGCAGGGTCCTGGGTGTGCTCAGTCGTTCGGGGGAGTGGGGGTCTGGTATGTTTTCAAAGTTCTGCTTTGGTGTCAGATTGAGTGGAGATAGAGCATCCATTAATTTAGCAGAGCATCTGGGATCTTTAAAGCCAGAAAGAGCCCTACAATTTATCAATCTTAATTTGCTCACCCTGCAGTTAGAGACAATCTCTAGGAAACCCTGACAGGACACAGATGTCCATCCAGTGGCTCTCGCACACCAGCAAAGCTGCACGGCCCCAACTTCCTCGGCCCCCGCAAGCCTACTGCCTGGCGTTTTTGTCTGCAGTGATCGTGCCTGCACAGTACTGAGTAGTGGACACACACTAGGTCTCTGAGGTATCCTGTGGGCCACCCTTCTCACACCCGGAAGCTGCCCTATTTTAAGCCGTTGGCACTTGGGGCCAGGGTGGAACTTTCAATCTAATAAATGTTTGTGTTCTTTATTTTTTTAGGTTTATTTATTTTGAGAGAGATAGCAAGAGAGCAAGCATAGGGGAGTGGGGGAGGGGCAGAAAGAGGGGGAAAGAGAACCCCAAGCAGGTTCCACGCTGTCAGTGCAGAGCCTGACGTAGGGCTTGATCCCACAAACCATGAGATCATGACCTGAGTAGAAATCAAGAGTCAGACGCTCAACCAACTGAGTCACCCAGGCACCCTCTTTGTGTCCTTAATAGCAGATGAAGAGCGTGTTCAGGACACTCTTAGTTCTCGGAATGTCTCTCCTGCATCAGCCATGTTGCAAGTTCCTTGTACGTGGGAATTGGATCTTCTAAATCTTTTATCTTCATCTAGTTTCTTCTATAATGCCTTGTATGGCAATGCTCAAATAGTATGTATGGCCGAATGGGATCGTTGGTCTCTTACCTGTGTAGTCATTTTCATATATTCATCTTCTCCTTTTTAATTTCTTCTTGGAAATGGGATTATTAGTCCCATAGTATTAAAAACCAGCCACCCAACCAATAAACACATTTCTCTCTTTGTTATGTTATTAATTTCCTATGATGTGCCCTGTCCTGGACCAGGCTCTGGGCATATAGATGGAGGGAGCTGGTGGTTGGGACAGAGAAGTGGCATATAGAGTAGTAGATGTTAGGGGAGCAGGACAGGGGGATGTCCTGGGTTTTACAAAAGTGGATAGCCCTGTTTATTATTCTAGTCCAGGGGTCAGGGAAGAGGAGTACTTATATTGATTCCTAAAGCATGACAAGGAGTGGGTCCGGTGAGGATGGGAGTGAATGGTAGCACACATTGCTGCAGTTGCTTTGATGGCAGGGAGAGAGAGAGAGGAACTTCTCTCCTTTTTCCTGGTGGGGAGTCTGTGCATGGAAGGAAGAGGCGACTTTCCTGATGTCTCATAGAGGCATGAGATTCTTGACATTTGCATTATTGCTTGAATTCAGCCATTAGATTTCAGAAGACCTCCGTAAAAATGTAAATGCTCCCAGTGAGAAGTAATAAAAAAGTCATTATCCATTAGCAACTTTAAGTGAATTAAATCATCTCTTCATGCTTTCTTGTCACCTGTGGGCTCTTGAGGAAATGAGCAATGTAGCTATTGATTTTTGAAGGGAAGAGGTGAGGTTCAGAAGAAGGAGGGAAAACCAGAGATGGTAATGTCTTAAGGTTCCCAATTGGGTTTTGGGGGACATTACTTCAACCTCGTACTCTTGTGTTACTTTTGCTTCTTTTAGAAGGTTCCATGACCAAATAACTTGGGAAACGCATGCTTAAAAAGAATGAAAGTTTATTTATAAAAGACTTTTCAAAGCCTCCATGATGCCCAGATGCATGATGATCCTCCAAGAAATGCTATGACATTAAACATTTCCTTTGTCCTTGACCATGAAACCCCTTGATGGAAAATTTTTTGGGGTTAGTGTTCTAGGAAACACATTTTGGGAAATTCTGGTTTGGTGTATGGAGTGATTGAAAGGAAAGAATTCTAGGAGGGAGCCCATGTGTCACTGTAATGGCCGGAGCAATGCATGGTAGAGGGTTTTGAGTTGACTCGTTTTTTACCAAGGATCAGTCTGATTTCTTGCATGAATATCTGTTTATGCCTGGTCTGCTGTAGAGTTTGGAATATTTTGGTTCTGTAAATAATCGTTCCCCTTATTTATGTATTTATCCTTGTTTTTGAGATTAAAGTTTTGCACTGTGCTCTCTAAAATGAGGCAGACCCATAGAGTATCTGAGTGCTTATGCACTTGCTTTCCAGTGAAATGCACAAACTTCATCTATAAATGTCCTATGCAATCCATCTTGTCTACTTGACCTTTTTTATCTTGCTTCCTTTATCAGTTCATCTTGGAAACACACACTTTCACCAGGCTGACCGTGACTATTTATATACATTTGGAAGACATTCCACTGGAAATTACTCTCAAAATGTCCTGTGCAGTATAGCAGGGAAGTGGTAATAGGACCTTACTGTTTCATCACTGTTTTCCTTAAACTAGTTTCCTGCAGTGTTATCGGCTAGTTAAAGATTAAGAAAATCTCCTGCAGGCATTCCAAGACTTCCTTCCAACTCTTTTGGTTTCTAGAGCAAGAAACATTTAAGCAGTTTCTTTGCTAAGAGCTGAGAAGGCCAAATCTAAGAGAGTAAAAGGGGAGAGCTATTTGTTTTCTTTATTTCAACTATTTAAACATCTGCCATGCACAAGAGCCTCTGCTTCGTGCTACAAAACACGGGGAAAGGGGTATGATGTGGCCACGTGGCTCTTGCCATCAGGAGACTGACAAAAGAAGAAAACAAGGTATCTGCACAACTGATTAACTATCGCGCAGATAAAGGCCAACAGGAGATGGCAACAAAATGCCCTAAGACTCACACTCTAAGTGGGAGGGATGGGGGGAGAGCTTTCTGTGACTTCCTGAGAGAGGAGGTAGCGTTGGATGCAGGCTTTGAAGGGTGGGATTTCACCTTGAAGGCATTTGGGGATGGTGTTTCATGGGAGGGAAGAATGAGAGCAAAGACATGGACATAGCGCGTCCAAGAAGCCAGAGCCACCATTTATGTGTTAGCATCTGTCGTCCTGGAATGCCAGGTAGATGACTGGAGTTAGTCTGGACCTCTCTGCCTCCTACCCCTTTCACTGAACAGGTCCCCAGGCCTGTGGGTTTTCTGTCTCAAACCTCCCACTGTTCTGTGCTGACTTCATCTTTCCTTCCCTTTCCTTCCCTTGCAGCTGACGCCTACCTGATTGCCCTCTTCTCTCTCTTCTTTTCCCTTCCCTCCCCTCCCCTTGCAACTACACCTACCTGATTGCCCTCTTTGCTCCCAGGAGGCCTCTGATCCACTCTCCACACTGTGGCCAGAGCCCGCTTCCCTTCCCTTGCAACTACACCTACCTGATTGCCCTCTTTGCTCCCAGGAGGCCTCTGATCCACTCTCCACACTGTGGCCAGAGCCCACTTGACGAAGGCAAATCCACCCCTCCCACACACCTTCCACAGTGGTCTGTGGCCCTCAGGGGAGGGCCCAAATTCCCCAGCACAGCCTGGGCTCCACAGTCAGATGAACCTCAGCTCAAGTTCCCGCCTATTGTTACAAAATGAGCAGCACTGTCAACCTGAGCTGTGTAACCAAATCTCAGTTTCCTCATCCATGAAGTGGGCATCGTGAGTGGCACTCACTGGTGTTCTTGTTAACTGATTCCTTTCCTCCCCTTTCCCTGCCCCCAGCTCTGAGGCCCTGCAGGCATCCCCAGTTGCATGGTGTTCTCTCTCTCTCTCTGTCTCTCACCCTCTCACCTCTATTCTCCTATCCCTTCTGATGCGCCTCCTCCTGTCTTCTGAGACTCACCTCCAGCACCCTCTCCTTTAGGAAATCTGCAGAATTTTTTTTCCTCTGTCCTTCCTAGTCCCTAGGGGCTTTGCTGTGTGTCCCTTTGCTGTGTTCCTGTCCCCAGTACAGACCTCACAGTGTGTGTGCTTTCCTCTTCCCCTTCCTGGCCGACTGCTTCCCCAGGATGGATTCCCAGAAGGGGAATTGCTGGTCAGATGATACGCATATTTTGAAGTTAGATACCCTGCACCAGACCTAGAAACGGTATCAATTTCCACTCCCACAAACAGTGGATAAAAGGGCCTTATTTCCCGTGGCTATTGCCTAGCCAACCCTGGGTAGGATCACTCTTTTCAGTGTTTGCCAATCTGATAGGTCAAATATGATACATCATTGTTGTTTAATGGGACTTTCTTTGATCTCTCCCGGTATTTCATGGTATCTGTATTTCTACCTTTTGTGAATCGCTTCTTTGTTTTTTGCCCATTCTTTTGTGGGTAATCCTTCTTTTCCTTGCTGATTTGTAAGATGCCTTTCAATATTTACCTTTAAAAAGATGCATTGCAAATATTTCTCCTAACTTCTTATTTACCTATAAACATATGTCATAGTCTTTTTTTTTAACCATAGTGAAGTATAAAACCTATCAATCTTTTCCTGTACTATTTTATGTTTTTTTTTTTAGACATTTGAACTTTAATCTCTTCAGAATTTATTTGGATATGGAAGGTAAGGATCAATTTTCATCCCCCCCAAACTGACAGTCCATGATTTCAGCAGTATTCGGTGATAGTCTTTTCTCTGTGAATCATCCATTTGAAATATTTGTATGATATAATAAATTTGTGAGCATGTGTGTGTGTGAGCACGTGTGAGCGTGTGTTTTCACATCTAGTTTCTGGACTCTTCATTCTTTTCCATTGATCTGTCTTTCCTCTGTGAGTTCTGTACTATTTTTAGTTATTGTGGCACAATAGTATGTTTTGAGATCCGCAAGTCAGCCCTCAACAGTCTTGTTTTTGGAAATTTGCCTGTGGCCCCAACCTTGTGACCACAGGAGGAGGAAAGGAGTCATAACCCTCTGCAGTCCTGGGCGATGCTTGGGATGCTAGCCACCTGAACAGATCTGAGTGTCCTGAATTGGTATGCTCTTCTAGAAATCCTCAGGATTGGGGGGGTGGTCTTAGATTTGAGGGTGCTTGCTGAGCCTCTGGGTCTCCATGCAGGCTCAGACCTGTAGGAGTGTCTGTGCACTGTAACAGTAGGAGGTTCTAGAAATTGAGTCTGTATCTTCTGAAGATTGATGCTAGTGGAGGGCAAGCAAGGTAGTGGTGAGGGAGGGTATGACATGACATGATTTTGAACTCTGTTGCCATTGTCATTTATACTCCTTATCAATGTGATCCCCACAAGAGGAAGATTTCCACGTTCCTAAAACTGGGATACTTAGCTGATCTATACTCTTAAAACAAGCACATGAGAAATGAAGGATTGCAAACATGAACCCTGGGGACTAGAACACTGTGTGAAATGTTCATCGACAGACAGAATGAGATGTTTATTCATACCATGAAATTCTTTTCATTAGTTTTAGGGCCAAGAGGAGATGGATTTTACCCTCGTACCTTACACTGACACTGTCTAGCTCTCTTAACTCAATCCAGTCCCGCAAAATACCAGCTGCCAGAAACAGATCAGGAAAGGCAGCAAGCAGGGTTTGGATTAAGTCTGCAGAGAAGCCTGGCTGGAGAACTGTTACGTGAGGAAAAGACATGATAGCACAGGTCACTTTCCATCGAAGCAAGACTGGGGTGAAGACTTCTGTGGTCTCTACTTTCCTAGAGACCAGTGGTTTTCCTTAAAGTAGGCTGTCCCCAAGGAGTGAGACGATCTTTTGTTTTTGTGCATTTTGGTAGTGATTAGATTCAACCTCTAAATAGAAATTACAAGAATATGTTCTTATAGGAATTTGGAGCCAATCAGACCTACACTCTGCTTTCAGAAGTGACTTGTCAGATTACGGACAGGATATTGTTTCTCCTTTGCTATCAAATGACACATTTCCAAGTGGCAGTGTCATCTGCAAATGTGCAGTGTGTGGAATGCCCTAAAATGCTGCTGCAGCGTCGAGATGTCTTTAGGCCCCTGAGTTCTGCTCTGAGTTTACAAAATGAAATGCAGATTTTCTTTCTAGAGATGTAAGTGGAATGATTCCCATGTAGAATTCATGGCTGGGATGAGTAAAAATGAGTATTTCATTAGTTTCCTTTTGTGTTTTATGATTTTCGGTGTCTGCATTCCTGAAGACAATCAGTTCAGAGACGGACTCAGGGATGGGAAAAGTGCTACTTTCAGCTTGGCGTCTCCTCGCTGAGGATGATACCTTGCTTGACAGTGAATAGTCCAAAAAACCAATTTTCCCCCAACAAGGATTTGATTGAATATGTAATGAGCTTATCAGTGTATGTCTGGTGTTTGTTTTGTTTTGTTTGGTTGTCTTGGCAGCTTTTCTTTAAAACATTTCCCTGGAAGTAATGAGTACCCCTTAGAGGTGACCACAGACATTTGTTGAGTGTCTGCACATGCCAGACACAGGGATGGGCCCTGGTGGCCCAGAGGCAAAGGCAAAGTCCCTGACCTATGAGCTGGCAGCTGGGTGGATGGAGAAATGAACCTACAGTGACCATCTGTGAGGCTGGGAGGAGACATCAGAGGGGCAGCCCACCCAGATTCAGGATGGGGACGGGGGAGGGGTCACAAAAGGCTTTTGGGAAGTGCCGATGTCTTACCTGACTCTAGAGAAGTGGAAGCAGGCCAAGTGAAGGAGGGGATGAGAAAGGTACTCTGGGCAAGGGGAAGAGCATTGCAAAGTGACGGAAGTCTGAGAGGTAGCCTGGTATGGAGAGAAAGCTGGGCGCTCTGGGGGAGGGGATGCCCCGGAGGAGATGGGCAACGCTGGCACTGTAAGGAGCCCCACACGCCCTTCTCTTGAGGGTGAGCAGTGGCAGAGGAGTCAGCATGTTGGGCAGGCGATGCCCCATCAGTCTGTACTTTGGAATGAACCGTTTGGGGAAATGGTGGGCTAAGGATGGAAAGGGATGGAAGGTATTGAAAGTGATCAGCAAGTTGTTATTAGTAATGAACATGAAGAACAAAGCAGGCCTGGGCTAGAGCAGTGACCCAAAGGACAGGTAAGTTGCTTCTGGCTGAACAGATGGTTTTGACAGCTGGGAAGGAGAGCGAGAGCCTCTAGAATGATTCCTTGGAAGTTTGGATGACTGAAAGCAGAGCTGTCAGCTGAGCTAGAGAATGGAGACAGAGGAGCAGGGGAGCGGGCTCCAGAGAGGGCGGGGGATGATGTGTTCAGATGGAGCGTGTGGCACCTCAGTGTAAAAGTTTTTTGTTTCTTCTTTTTTGCATTCATATCTATAGCTCAGGAATGAACCTGCCCTTCCCTCCCTCCAGCCCACAGTATCCATTATTCCACTTTCTTTGCCTATGAATTTCACTACTCTCGAAATTTTATCTTAGTGGTATCATACAATATTTGTGTTTTGTGATGTTGTAGTATATGCCAGAATTTCTCTCTCTTTTTTTTTTAAACTGAATAGTATAGTCTATTGCATGGATAAACCACATTTTGTTTATCCATTCATAACATTCAGATTGTTTCTACCCTTGGGCTCTTGTGAATAATGCTGCTGTGAACAGGGGTGTGCACATACCTGTTCTTGATCCCCGTTTTCAGTTCTTCTGGGTACCTGAAATTCCAGATCGTAGGGAATTCCATGTTTAATTTTTTGAGACACCTCCATGCTGTTTTCCACAGTGGCTGTACCATTTTATATTCCCTCAACAGTACCCAAAGTTTCCAATTTCTTCATATCCTCGCCATTACTTATTTTCTGTTTCTTGTTCATTAAAAAAAAAAAAATGTTTGTTTACTTTGAGAGAACAGGGGAGGGGTTGAGAGAGGGAGAGAGAGAGAATCCCAAGCAGGCTCCATGCTATTGGTGCAGAGCCCATTGCAGGGCTCAAACCCACCAACTGTGAGATCATGACCTGAGCCAGAATAAGAGTCAGAACCTTAACTGACTGAGCCACCCGGGTGCCCCTACTTGTTTTTTGGTAATAGTTCAGCAGCTGTTCTTTGGAGCTTGTGTTCACCAAACGTGGCCAAACCGCATTTCCAATCATCCCTTGTCATTAGGCAAGGCCACCTGGCTGACTTCCGGCCGACAGAGTGCATGTGCTGCTCCCAGGCACGGCCCATAAAACCTCCTACATGCCGATCCCATCCCCTGGCTGAATGGAAGCCTGTAGGGACCTCGGGGAGGGCAGAGCCACAAGACAGATGCACTGGTCCTGACCCAAAGATGCCATGGTGGACCGTTACAGGAGCAAGAAATCAAATGTTATTGAGTTAAGTCACTGGAATTTGGGATGTTAAAGCATTACTGTACCTTAAGGACAGGACGCATAATTTTTGAACTCTGTTTTTCTCAGCACTGCTGCTTTATTTCCTTAAATGATTAGCTCTCTTTGCTTTTCATACATGTGGCAGAAGATAGCCACCCTTAACTTTGCATGTCCCCGCATCCTTCCAGTTTCATAACTAATAGAGATGATTAGTCTTGTTGAATTCCAGGTTCAAGTCATCAGGATAGAGAATCCGACAGGCCCACCTTGGAGCAGATAGCCTCCCCTGGCCAGTCGGCCTCGGCCAGAGCAGGGCCTCTACACCCCAACTGTGGGCTGCACGGGCCCGCCCGGTGGTGAAGGGGGGTTGGGGGCTGCATGGGCATTTCTGAAGGTATTGACCTCAGTATTGTTTCTTGAAATGAGACCTAAAGCTTCTCTGACTTAGTAGCACCTAGTGAACCTGCACCTCGGGGATGGAGGGGGGTGGGATAGCTTCAGAAATCTGTGTTTTGGACAAATACGGCAAGCGATACTGCTGGATGCGCAAGTCAGACAACTGCTGTATTACGGGACTGTCAGTGGTGTTTTAACACCCGATCTCCATGACAGTTTAGCCAGAATCTTCTGAGACGCACAGTTAAATATGCTACCACTGAAGTTTGTCTGAAATGGGTCTGTGGAAGCCCTCTTTGGTTGAAAACTGAATACTGTTTCTTCGTGTCGAGTCGCAGTCTCTTGAGGTGCTCGCAGTCTTCTCTCGGCTGTGTACCGAGGGTCTCCTTGGGCACTGCGTGCTCATGGGCTTTGAGGGGCCAGACCGGTATCATGAAGACAAGCTACCAAAGAGTTTAAGACAATTAGAAACAAGGGGACCCTCAGCCAATGGCGCTTATGTCACATCAAAGCTTTCATACTCACAACTGTGTTAACTACTGTGGTGAAACAGAAGGTGCATGGGGGAGGGGCCTGGATGGCCCAGTTGGTTGAGTGACTCTTGATTTCAGCTTAGGTCACAATCCCAGGCTTGTGGAATCAAGCCCCACGTTGAGTTCTGTGCTGACAGCTTGGAGCCTACTTGAGATTCTCTCTCTCTCTCTCTCTCTCTCTCTCTCTCTCTCTCTCTCTCTCCAGCCCCCTCCCCCATTCCCCGCTCACTCTTTCAAACAAACAGAACACGTGTCTGGAGGCTGTACTCAAGAGAGGCTATGGATTTGGGTCCTTTTTCTTCCCAAATCAGACCATTCCACATCCTTTCATCTTTTTTCACATGACCTCTTTGCCAGAAATCATTTCTGCTACTGATTTTTAGACCCTCCTGCCTTTCTTGGGGGGAAAAAAAAGGTAGAGAAGGAACCTTAAGTTCATCTTATTACACAAAAATCATCAGTGCTAAGAAAAGGTCTTTATGCTCAAGCGTCATCATTTCTATTAATATAAGTTAGCAGTGTGTTTATTTAAAACTCTAGTTGTTTAAATGTTGGAATTAAGGTAATATGTGAACCCAGAAGAAAATTTGGAAGAGGCAAAGTGAGCAATGAATTCATCACATCTTCATCCCAAAGCAATTACTGTAAGCAGTCAGAGGTCTTTTCTTCCAGTCTTTTTTCCAAGTAATCTTTGAAAAATAATATTTAAATGTCTCCTTAAAAGAATATAGCATTTATCCTTCCAAAAAGAATGAAGGACACTTTTAAGTGCTTGTTATGTTCATCTCTATTTACACATATTTTATTTATGCATGTATTATTTATATAATTGCAGTCATCTTGTGTGGTGCATGAGTGCATGCGACTGTAGTTTTTTTTTAAAACCATGTGTCTAGGAGATCTTTCTGTGTTACTTAAAACAACGGCTAACAGTTATGGAGCACTTGGCCTGTGTCAGACGCCATTCTAAGATCTTTTACAGGTAATGCCTCACTTACTGCTCACAGCAAAGTAGGTGCTGTTGTAAGCCTCACTTTCAGATGAAGCCCTTGGGGCACAGAGAGGTTCCGGGCTTGCTGTTCGCACAGTGGTGAGTGGTGCAGCGCAGTCGGGACGCCCGCAGGGCTGAGTCGAGACCACAAGCTGCACCCCGATGCTGGACCGCCTCTCTTGCTTTGGAACTATTGGGTAGTGATTCATAGATGCTGCCACCATTTTCCAAACTAGCAATGTGAGGGGTGCCTGGGTGGCTTAGTCGGTTGAGCGTCCTACTTTGACTCAGGCCATGATCTCCCAGTTCCTGAGTTTGAGCCCTGCATCAGTCTCTGTGCTGACAGGAGCCTGCTTCGGATTCTGTGTCTCCCTCTCTCTCTGTCTCTCCCCCCACTTGTGCTCTGTCTCTCACTCTCAAACGTAAATAAACATAAAATAAATAAAAAAAACCCCCAACAACTAGCAATGTGAATCGACTTTTAGGTGCTTCCCCAAATTTTATAGGACAGTGATATCATGGTACACGTACGCACATGTCTCTCTAGAATAGGTATTCAGCAGTGGGCACTGGTGAGTCATCAGGTGATGGTATTTAATGTTTTATTACCTACCGCCACAAAAGCTCTACAAATTTGTATTCTAACCCAGCTTATGTGAGTAACTGTTTCCTTGCAATACATGATAATGGTCTTTTAATATTTGCTAATCTCATGGGTGAAAAAAAATGACATCTCATTTCTATTAAAGATTGGATTTCCGTTATTACCATTGATGTGTATTTATTGGTCATTTATATTTTCTCTTCTGTGAATTGCCTTTTAAGAGCCTTGGCCCATTTTTTTCTATTGGGTTTGTTATTTTTTTTCTTACTGGTTTGGGGATTCCTTCTTATACTCTGGATATAAATTCAGTGTCTATTTCACATAGCATTAAAAAGAATGATAGGATACCTGAGTGGCTCAGTTGGTTAAGCGACTTTGGCTCAGGTCATGATCTCACAGTTCATGGGTTTGAACCCCGTGTCAGGCTCTGTGCTGACAACTCAGAGCCTGGAGCCTGCTTTGGATTCCATGTCTCTGTCTTTCTCTGCCCCTTCACTGCTCATGCTCTGTCTCTCTCTTTCAAAAATAAATAAACATTAAAAAATTTAAAAAATAACAATGGAAAGGAAATGACTGAAAATATGACACGGCCAGGCCAATTTTAGATAAGAGGAAGGCAGCCAAAGCTGACATGTGGGATGGCTTGTTAGCAATCTGGCCCCCAAACTGCAGGTTCCAACAGTCTGTAGTTGATCACTGCTCGTATTATGTTGCTCACTGGGGACACAAGCTAAGTACTTGTTTCAGCAACACGGGGGGCCTCAGTAGAGATTTAAGGTTTGTGGTCATGTGTTGTAGCCCAAAGCGATCTTCCAGGGTGAGTATTTGTGTCATTTCTGCTGGGGGAGGAAAGTGAACTGGAAAAGGAGGGAGTAGAGAGTCCTACTGTCAACACATAATTAAAAGGATTTTTTCAAGGTCACGTTTTTAAGGGACCTATGATTCTTGTGTGATAACAGGCTAAAATGAGGGTTGAGCTACCGAAGCACTGAAAGAATTTTTAGTGATTGTATACAAAACCCTTTGACCTGTGTACTGAGACTTGCCTCAGGCCTTCAAGCTCCTTTATAAATAACCTCATACAGCTGCATGAAGGATTGCCACATTTTTATCCACTTCCTGTAAACAAGAACACTATGGCATGGACTTGGTCAAGATGATAGAACAGAAAGATTGAATTAAAGCCTAAAGTTCCCATGTGATAGAATATTAATGATAGGCAGATAATATTTAAAACCGGGAAGCCATCCTACGTAACTATGATGATCTTCTTATCTTTCATTTGGCCCATGGGAACTGTCCCCTTTCTCCCAATTTGTCCAGAGACATTTTGCATTTACTACTTAATATAACCAACATGATGTCTGATGTGAAGTGATGCAAATGTCAGTGCCCTTGAGCTGCCACTCTGGCAGGTGTAGGGAGCTCGGCTCTGGAGGTGTTTTCATTTAAAGATGCTAGACAGAGTCACGGCCACCCTGTTTCTGTGCCAGGGGCATGTGTCTGGACCAAGACTCTAGGCAGGAAGTGCCACCTCCTGTCCACTGAGTTTCAACCAAGGCCATATCCTGTCTTCAGTGTCTTGACGACCCCTGAGAAGGAATGTGGACACAGAGTCAAGTTAGAAAAAACAGAGAGCCAGACTATCTCAAAGATGGCTGTTATTTTCAAATCAATTTGGAAAAAAACCAAAGCTTCCATAGAAATTGGTTGACAATAAATAAGTATTTAAATATTGCTTATTGGTCAGATTATTTATGATTTGTTCATCCACGAGACCATAAATGACATGAGGGAAGGGAACATTTTGTTTACCATTGTATATTCCCTGCCTGCACAGTGCTTTGCCTTTGGTAGTGCTAGAAGATAAACCGACTGAGGTGCGTTAAAAATTCCAAGAGCTTATTTGAGCATAAATGGATTCTAATTGGTTAGTGGTAAACCAGAAGTGTTTAGGAGTACTTTAGGAGTCTAGCTGACAGGAGCCGGGAAAGACTTATATATAAAGAAAGGAAATTACTTGATTAGCTATAGCTGAATTCTTTTTCTTTCTTTCTTTCTTTCTTTCTTTTTTAATATTTACTTATTTTGAGAGAGAGAGAGAGAGAGAGAGAGAGAGAGAGAGAGAGAGAGAGAGCATGCGCAGGGGAGGTACAGAGAGAGAAGAAAAGAGAGAATCCCAAGCAGGCTTCACACTGTCAGCACAGAGCCAGACATGGGACTCCATCCTATGAACCATGAGGTTGTGACCTGAGGTGAAATGAAGAGTCAATGCTTAAGTGAACAGAGAGAGACTAGCAGATTCTGGAATGTTTGCTTTGTAGATGAAGGAAAGAGCCACAAGCCAAGGAAGACAGGCATTCTCTGGAAGCTGGAAAAGCCAAGGTAACAGATTCTCCTGTGGAGTTTCTTGAGGGACATCATCCTCCTTCTTTGAATCAAGGATTAGTGTGTGATTTCAGACCCGGCCAACTGGAAGATTGCATTTGCCTGATCATAGTTATTACTTAAGAGGTGGATATATCTGAGTGAATTAAGAGTAAATGGCTTTTTCTGGGACTTTTGGAAGAGAGGCTTATGGTCCGAACCCTGGAGATGTGGGGACCTGTCTTACTACCACAGAGAGCCCAAAACAATAGGCACCTGAGGAGCTCAGAGCCAAGAGAGGGAGACAGTTTGGATCCTGGGATCAAATTGCTCTTGAATTTCTCTGTGACACAAGCCAATAAACTCCTTCCACCTATTTTCATCATAGAGCATGTGTTCAGATGCCCGACCAGTCACTTTTTCATCTTTAAGAAGATCGGTGTGAAAGCAAGCCCACTCCCAACACTACCCGTTGTAGCTCTTTATGGACATGTAGTCAGTTTGAATCTACCTGACCATCAGTGTCAGGATTCTGTAGGGAAGATAGTGCCCTGTGGTGGAATTTTGCTGTAGCCAGTGCCATTTCTGTCTCTGTGTGCTCTACATTATAATATTTCTTTGCATAATGAAATTCTTCTCTTCCTCATTTGAAAACATCAGCTAATAGGAGTTTAAATATTACCAGGAGGTTGTTTATTAAAGTGCAATAATTTTTTTAATGATTTGCCTTCACTAAAACCATTTGTTTGGTTTTTCTGTGGTTTATCCATATTTAATTTCTTTCTTAAAAACTCACCAACTTGATTTTATACATGTGGGCGGTTTTATTGGTTGAGGCATATTTGTCACTGGGTTATTCCACATCAAAGCACAAGATTTTCTCTGTGTGGAAGCCTCGCTTAGGAGGCTTCATCCTGGATTGAGGCTGCCTTTCGTTCATATGGGGAGTGGGCAGTGGGGGGACTCACCATTTCAAGTGCTGGTCAGGGCCAGGTGAGTCACAGGTGCGATGGGCCAGTGGGCCGGGTGGGGACTGTGGTTAACAGAGAGCTCACGTTGGTTGGAAAGACCCTGCTGCTCAGGCCAGCTGCTTTCTGCCACAGATTGTAGACCTAATTGCTGATCTCCTAGTTTTTCAAACAGGGTCATAAATCTGGATATTTATAGGCAGCTCCAGAGTTTTACATATAGGAAACAAATTTTTAAATAAGTACTTTATGGGCCAAATAAATCCAAACAAACAATAAAAGTCATGTCCCAGACTGTTGTGGCTCCAAGGCCACAAGTTTGTCCTTCTAGAATATTCCGACTCCTCCCCTGTGTCAACAGATGGCATGGGCCTCACTTCGGTCATTAGTCTAGTTGTGTTCCCTGTGCTTGTGTTTCATCATCACGTGTTTTGGGACGTTGTTAACTTTGACACAGCCAGTGAGTGCAAAAGCTGTGACACTGTTGAGAACACTAGCAAGGAAAGGAGACAGTTATGGTGGGAGGGTAGTAGAGAAAACACAACACAGGGAAATGAGACAAAACATAACTTCTGTCAGAAAAAGAAGTTACAGACACATCATGGATGCATTCTTTGGGGGTAGGTATGATTCTGAAAGAGAAAGAAAATCTTATAATATGTGAAATGTCCATGCCCACGCAATCTTCAAAAGTAGCAAGAAAAGAAGAAAAGTTGTGCTAAACTTTGATTGACAAAATGGAAAATATTTTGGGGCCCCTGGGTGGCTCAGTTGGTTGAGGGACCATCAACTCTTGATTTTGGCTCAGGGCATGATCCCAAGGTTGAGGGATGGAGCCCCACACTGAGCAGGGAGCCTGCTTAAGATTCTCTCTCTTCTCTCTCTCTCTCTCTCTCTCTCCCTCTCTCTGTCTCTCCCCCTCTGTCCCTCTCCCCCACTAATACTCTCAAATAGATAAATAAATTCATAAAAGAAAAGAAAAATATGGTGAGTACTGGCTATAGGACTCAGCAATAAAATAGATGCTTATTAACCTAACACTTTCTAAGAGAAGGCTGGCAGTGTGTTGAACTTAAAGATTATACATAGTGAAAGTCCTGTGGATGTTTTTGGGGCAAGCCATGGTTATGTCCATGGATCAAGTCCTGTTTGGGTAAGGAGGTGGCCAAAGTATGAACGTTTTAGCCTTTAAGGAGTTGCTGTGACATTTGTGGATGTCTTCAGTGAAGAGATTTATTTCCCTCAGCTGATTTTCAATGTTGATGGAGCTGTTTCTTTTTTTTTATTGTGATATGATCTATATAACATATAATTTACCATTTTAACCATTTATAAGTGTGCAGTTCAGTGCATTCACATTGTTGTGAAATCATTACCGCCATCCATCTCCAGAAAATTTTCATATCCAGCTGAAACTCTGCACCCATTAAACACTAACTCCCCATTTCCCCTGCCCACAGTGCCCCTGGCTGCCACTATTCTACTTGGTGTCTGTATGAATTTGACTGTTCTAGGTACCTCATATAAGGGGGAATCCTATTTTTGAAGCTGCTTTTTTTTCCATAAAGATTTATTCGTTCAGTTAAATATTTGTTGAACCCTTAGCATGTGCTAAACTTTGATCTATGTGTGGGGATATGGTACTGGAAACAACAGACCTGGTCTTTGCTATTTAAGTGGGTGGCAGGAGACAGACAAAATAGAAAGAAACATAAAACAAACTAGGCAATTTCGTAATAGACTTTGAATATACTAAATTTGAGATTCCCAGTAGATGTCCAAGTAGGCAGGTTGAATAGGAGTTGGATGGTGGGTGAGCCTGCATGGCAGACCTGAGGGTACAGCCTTGGTGTTCTTGTCATAGAGATGGCATCTAAATCCATGGATAGGCAGAGATCATCTAGAGACAGTGTAAATATGTCAAACTGGAGAGCCTAGCATGGAGCACTACAAAACTCCAAGACTTAGAAGCTGAGCTATGAATGGAGAAGGACAAATGACTTGGAGAAATTCAAAAAAGACAAGAGAGGAGGGGCCAATGAGAAGGGAGGTAGGTATGTGCAGTGATTCAAAAGCCAGGAAAAGAGACTGTGTCCAAAATGGTGGTGATCAGCTGAGCACGTATGGCTGAGAACTGGAAATGAACAGGGCACGCACGGCCTTTGACTTTGCCTCACAGAGAACGCCTGGGACCAGGTGATCCCAGGCGTGGGGGATACGTGGAGATATCGACAGGTCATGGAATCAGAGATTTTTCCTGAGAGAGAATTTCTCAGTAAGTGGGAGAAGTTCATCCCCACTTTCAAGACTCCTAGAGCTCATTCACTGTCTGCTGGAGAGGAGACACCTCAGGAATTGCCACCTTCGTACTTATTAACAAATCCACTTGCGAACCACCTCTTAAGACCTAACGTATTTGTAAATAAAGGAACGTTTCTAAGCATGTCTCCCTAGTTAAATCTGAAGAAGTTTAGAATATTTTGGCAAATTTTTTCCCCTAAGGAACTTGGGCCAGCAATTTTTTCTGGTAGGTCATGTTTTAGTGCAGATAAAACAGTGTTTTATGCTCAGGTGGAAGCTTTTCCATTTTGAAGTGATTTCATGTGGCAGAATTATTCTTGGTCATTAATTAAACAGTGCAGGTAGACAGATAAGAGAGGAAGAGAAGGGATGATAGATTCTCAGGTGATTCCAACAAAAGCCTGGATATTTAAGGAAAACCACCACAGGCAACACTCAAGGCCATTGGTCGCCATCCCTCCATGCCTGGCTTGGATTATCAGGCTGCTTGGTGCTGAAGTAAATAAAGCAAGAGCAGTACAGGCATCAAAGAGGGACCAAAAAAAAAAAAAGACGGTATGTTTTTGAACATTTAAAAAAGGCCTCCACAAAATCTTGTCAAAACCTCTAATCGTGCCCAAGAATGAACAGTTGTGCAAGATTTAGAGTTTCTTCAAGGCCTCCCAATTTTTGTTAACAGCGTCTTCCTGGTCAATAAATTTAGGGCAAAAAGTGATTGAGGAGCATGAAGAAACTGTTAAATTTCCTCTCTGAAAGCACACTCTATTCCTTCTCTCCAAATAAAACCCATACCACTCAAAACCCCAGCATTTTCAAGCTAACGCATCATGGCCGCGGGAGGGAAGCTGCTGCATTACATCCGCCCAGCGGCTCCTCCCGCCGCAGAACTTAACACTCTCCAGATGTAACCCTTCACTCCTTCTCCCTCCTCATAATTTTTGTCTTGAGCAAAACACAACTCAGTGAGTTTTTTTCCTCATGTGCATGTGAACTCAAAAGCAGGAGACGCGAAATTGCAACTTCAGTGATAAATACTTGTAGAGTGTGGTTTTTCTCCTGGCCCCTTGCATATACATATAAGGGTGATGGTATCATGAGGGAAAAGGAAAAAAGGATATTTAGAGTGAAGTCAAAAGGACTAGATTAAAAAAATATGGTAGCTTATATCAAAGGAAAATCTTGGTTCTAGACTGCAAAGGACAATTTACCAGTAATGACTCTTTCACACACAATAATATTAAGGATGAAGAGGGGTGTGTGTGTGTGTGTGTGTGTGTGTGTGTGTGTGTGTGTGTGTGTTAGAGAGAGAGAGAGAGAGAGAGAGAGAGAGAGAGAGAGAGACACTGAGACCCTGATTAGGCAGCTGAGGCAATACTGTATGTAGTGGCTTATTCAGGTGGTGTTAATTGTCTTCAGGTTGTTTTTAGAATTAGTTATATGAATATAACTATTACCTTTTGCCTGTGGGACAAGGAGAGCTCAGGATCCTTCTACGCCACCATCTTCCCTGACAGTACAGGTGGTGAGAGCTGAATGACTTCAAGAAACAGAAGTCTTAGGGCACCTGGGTGGTTGAATCAGTTAAGCCTCTGACTTCGGCTCAGGTCATGATCTCACAGTTCCTGAGTTCAAGCCCCGCGTTGTGCTCTGTGCTGACAACTCAGAGCCTGGAGCCTGCTTTGGATTCTGTGTCTCCCTCTCTCTCTCTACCCCTCCCCCACTTACATTCTGTCTTTCGCTCTCTAAAAAACAAATAAACATTGGGGCACCTGGGTGGCTCAGTTGGTTAAGTGTCCGACTTTGGCTCAGGTCATGATCTTGCGGTTCATGGGTTCAAGCCCCGTGTCGGGCTCTGTGCTGACAGCTAGCTCAGAGCCTGGAGCGTGTTTCAGATTCTGTGTCTCTCTCTCTCTCTGACCCTCCCCTACTTGTGCTGTCTCTCTCTGTCTCTAAAAAATAAATAAAAAACATTAAAAAAGGTTTAAAAGATAAATAAACATTAAAAAAATGAAAAGAAAAGAAGCCTTGGTGGGCTTCTTGGATATGAGGAAGGAGAGGGAGCCACATGGCACAAAAGACTTGGCCTCTGGTTAAATACAGGATAAGGGAGGCTATGAAGAGGTCCTTTCTCTGGTGCTCAATGCCTTGCTGAGTGTTGGGGCTGGGAGTGTGGCAAGGGAACAAGACTGCGATGGGCACTGTCCAGGGCATGACTCCAGACAGATGCAGTGGCCCCCTTGATGAGGATGTTGAATTCGACTTTACTTCTTAAAATTTAGGACTGACAAATTACCAAGCACAAAACAGACCTAATTTTATATGGAAAGCTATTTGTGGGCACCATCCAAAAAGCTGGATGTGCATATCCTAAGCTTACAGCGAGGCGTCTAATAGCGTATGTGTGTGTGATCAAGAGAATACTATTTTAATCAGTTGACATATTCTTAGCTTGTAGAGGTAAAAGTAAAATGCAAAATGCGATGTGTCTGCTTGTGGTATGTAACTTAATAGGTCCTTATGTTTACTTGCCTGGAAGAGGGTCTGAAGTTCAGTGCAGGAATTTTTAATAATTCATGAGAAATTTCAGCTTTATAGTAATACTATCATTATAAAAGCCCACAGGGGCACCTGGATGGCTCAGTCATTTAAGCTTCCAACTTTGGCTCAGGTTACAGTCTCACAGTTCGTGAGTTCAAGCCCCACATCGGGCTCTGTGCTGACAGCTCACAGCCTGGAGCCTGCTCTGGATTCTGTGTCTCCCTCTCTCTCTCTCTCTCCTCCTTCCCCTCATGTGTTCTCTCTCTCTCAGAAATGAATAAACATTAAAAAAATTATAAAATCTGACTATAATGAACTCTGAAGATGACAGCTCCTCAAAGAATTGAAGCATCGCTAACATAACTGGTTACCCTGTTATAGTTCCATCCATGCATATATAATATGTATATATTATCACATATGTAATACTTCATTATAGTTAAACCATGACATGGAGCCCAAGACCTATTTCTTCCTTTTCACCATGGGAACCCTCCTCTGGTATATGTTGGGGAGAAATATCCTATCTCACGATCTGTCCTGTGACTGTGCAGAAGACAGGGTGGTGGAACAGAGGCTGGGGAGGAAGACCCTCCCCGCTCCCAGGTCCCCATGGGCCCTGCTGACTCCTGGCAACTCCTGGATGTGGCCACCTCACTGGGATGCTGCTCCCCTCAGGCAAGCTAGAGTGGAGGTGAGATCCCAGGGCATGTCACGCCTCCCTTTATTCACCTTGCACCTTCGTCCTCCACGGGAACCACACGGCGTGGTGGGCAAGAGTGGGCTCTGGGGTCGGGCCTCTGCAAGCTTGTCTTTCTCTCAGACGAGCCACTTGTCTTACTATGTATGTTACTTCTCAGGTGGGCAGGGGTCAGGTGATCTAGAGCGGGTGTGCGGGGAATGGTTCTGTTCCATGTGGCCCTCACCTTCCTTCTGGCACAAGGAGCTTACTGCTGGCATGTCCTTCTGGTGATGGCGGAATTAATGGACAGCAGGCTTTATTATGCATGCATCTTCTCACGCCTCTGCAAGCTTCCGGTCTGCTAACATCCCACTGGCCAAAGCAGGTCATGTGGCCAAACTCGGAATCATGGTAGAGAAGGATAGGTGGCCTTTTGATGGGAGGAATAGCAAAGCCAACATGGCCAAGGGCATAGATACGGGGAAGAGTGAAGAATCGAGGCCATTCCTGCAGCCTGCTATTGAAGGGTGGACGGAATTCCACCGAAATGAAATCCCTGAAAGGCACCACTGTGTAGGTGGGAAAGACTTTTCCCATTGTCCTTGGGAAGAGCACCCGTGGAATAAAGTTCCTCGGAGGGGATTCCCGTTTCCTTCCTTCCTCCCCTGTCCTCAGTTTGGACATTCTGCAGAGCTTCTCTTTTCTAATCTCCACGTTGCAGATCTCAGTCTGCCCTGAAGGAAAGGTGGCTTCTCACTCGTCAGACCTCCGCCCTGTCCACAGCATGGCGTTCCTGAAGTCTGAGCATCCGGACTAGTGGAATGTTCCTTAGGAGGCTTTACAGCACAGTCTGCCTTCCCAGTGAAGCTCCCTTCAAGCTTTTCCCACCAGTGTCATTGCAGATTCTCCTCTTTACACACAAACATATTCTCTCTCTCTCTTTTTCACTCACACACATGCCCCCCCCACACTCATACACACCCACATACTCATACACTCATACCTCACATACATCCTTTCCAACCTCTGTGGATAAAAACTAATTGTTGAACACAGTGTGGTCCAAACCCCTGAAGAGAAAGTACAGTGGCTTCTGTATTTCCTGGTCTTCCTACCCTGCCCTCTGCCCCGTGATGGCGCACATCACAGCCTCAGGCAAAGCCACACCTCATTACCTTCCCTTGTCCCATGGTCTTCCTCACTGTCTGTCCAACAGGGGAGCGAGTTAGGAGAGATTCATTCTTCTAAGTGTACACATAGCATCTTGATTTAAAAATTAAGTATAACATTTCAACGTCTCAGATTCAGAATTACATGTGAACAGACATTGATGCTGATGCAGTTAGCAGACCTCCTATGTAGAAGATTAAACTTGAATTCTATTCACCAAGGGTTAATCCTTCAATACCTCTGGTTTCCAGAAGATAGGAACAAAACATCAGATTAGTCCTCTAAGCAACGAGGTCACTAGAAGTGATTGTTTGAGGCCTTGGCAGGACATTATATGAGAGTGCAGTTTCCGAAAATGAAACTGGAAAATTCTAGATATTTTGATCTGACACACTAGGTTTATCCCGTCATGAGGGCCTCTAACCAGTAGCTTTTTAGTGTGAGGAAAACTGTTTAAAGCACAATGTTTTCCAACTCTGATATCCATGTGGCTTTGGGAGTCAGTCTCAATCTTTACAAATGACCTAAAGAATGAGTTCCTCTATCTATATATTCTGCAAAATAAAATATGCCTAAATTGTAAGGCATTCACGGATGTTGAGAATATTTCATCATGTGCATGAATCTAAAGAGAGTTTGGAAAGTCGGAGAGGACAGGAGTTCTGTGGTTCTAGTTCAGATACTGCAACTAGATGAAGGATTTGGCTCTGTGCTTTTGTAGAGGTCATGAAAAACCTTTTAACTCCGTTTTCTTAAGTAGTTCCTTCTCTCTCTTTTAAGATTACTTATTTACTTAAAGAGAGAGAGAGAAATAGAGACAGAGAGAGACAAGTGAGCCGAGGAGGGGATGGAGAGAGATAGAGAGGGAGAATCCCAAATAGGCTGCACACTGCCAGCATGGAGTCCGATGTGGGGCTCAAACTCATGAACCTTGAGATCATGGCCTGAGCCGAAATCTAGAGTTGGATGCTTAGCCAACTGAGCCACCCAGGCGCCCATCAATGGTTCCTTCTCTGCTCTCCACGTAAAATATAGTAGATGCTCTTAATTTGGTCCTGGCCTCTGGAATCTCAGTTCTGCCTCAATCTTCTGGAAAACAGGGATAATCCTAGTATCTGCCTCCTACAGTGGCTAGGAGAATTAAATGAAGAATGCACAGAAGGCCCTTTGCAGAGGGCTTGACACGGAGCGCAGAGTTAATGCCTTTTAACTTATTGCTCTTACTCCCTTTACTCTCCCATCCCAACTCCTTCCTACTTCTGCTTCCTCCTCCTAATAGTCCTTCAGAAATTTCCAGTCAGATAATATCCCCCCTGACGTTCTTTTCTCCACAGTGGCCATCCACGTCACAGTGCGTGCTTGGGGCTTGTCCTATCTTTGTAGCTTTTCTCAGCAATGAAATCTCGCCAGGGCAGCTGATGGCTGGAGCCCGCCAGCGTGCACTGATGCCCGAAGCCGAGTTACGGGGTAAGAGGCCAGTGGCCACAGGGAATGGTGCAGAGCTCCCGGCCTGGAGGGAGAGCCGCCCCACATGTACACTGATGGAGACTCCCCGTTAAGGACCTGAAAGAGTGGTGGGAAGAGCAGACAGATGCAGCAGAAGCCAGAGACGGGGTCCGCTCCGTGGGCTCTGACGCTGGCCTGTTGGCCAAACTGTGAGACCAGACTTCTGCCCATTGTCAGGTGCGGAGAGATTCACCTGCCTTCTTACTCTTTATCTTTTTGGGTTGACTCCCCTGTCACGTACAACACGTGCCCAGCAAATGCTGGTTATTTTGGCCTTATTTTCTTGTCTCTGCTGTCCATCATGGTAGCTGTTTTTCTTCAGCTCTGGGTTATTGCACATTAAAGAACCGTGTTGACCATTGGGCTAAGGTTCAAACCCTACACCCCCAAATAGAAGCTTTTCTTGAGACTCCCTAATTCAATATGAGCACCCTAGGTTTCTAACCAGGAGGGAATTTAGTCTCTCATATCACAAAGCTCACATCTATCCATTGAATCTTCAGAATAAGATGGTTCTTTCCAGAGGGAAGGAAAGTGGCAGATGAAAAATAGGGGATAGTGGCAGAAAACTGCTGAACAGAGGAGTCAAACGTATGATAAATGCCACTGTCTTAATCTTCTAATATGCACCCGAAGCAGTAAATGGCGGGGGAGGGGAAATGAATATTTATGCATCTGTTAGGTACTTGGTAACACTAGTATATTAACTGTGTGAATAGAAATCAAAAGTCAGATACAAGATACCCTCTTTAAACTTGTCAGCCTCTCGTTAATTTGTATGTGCTTGGTCACCTTGTCATTTACCTATCTTGAGACTTTTGAAAGATGACTTCAATTGTGTCCTCCCAAAAACATTGTGTTGAAGTCCTAACTACCCCCACCCCCCACCCAGTATCTCAGAATGTGCCTGGATTTGGAGATAGTGTCTTTAAAAAGTGAGGTCATTGGGATGGACCCTGAACACCTTCGTTTCAGATTTCTGGCCTCCAGAAATATGTGACAATACCTTTCTGCTGTTTTAAACCACCCAGTTTGTGGTACTTTGTTATGACAGCCCTTTCAGGAAGCTACCACAGAGAAAAATAGGGAGATTTTTTTAAAAATTAAGTATTCTTAGAGAAATAAAAATGCTTGCCTATGCCCTGACCCTACAGTTAAGTGAATGTAAGTTAAATCTAAAATTTTTAAACCAGGGAGGCCCACTGCTACTGCTTAAAACATAATCCAAAGGCAGGTTGGACAGCAGGGCAGTTTGTCGATGATGTGGTTCTTTCTACAACATGGTGCACAATGAAGATATGCAACAGTGCAGAGATATGAAGAACATTCATACCGTGTCATATCACGGTGCCGGTAGAAGTTAAACTCAAGATTTTTTATTGTCAAGAGGTGCTAGTATCACGCTACATTTCCATACAGATTTTGGCTAACAATCATAAATAACAGAGAACTTGGCTCATAAACAATTCCAAGAGGCAGTGTGTCAGGCAGATGGTATTTTGGGGGTGGGGTCGGGGAGAGGTTAACATGGCAAATAGAGTTGTGCTTTATGCGTGCTGGCCGTTCTGAACTTGCCATTGGCTCCGCACCACAGCGGGTGGGGGGCTTATGGTTTTGCTCAGCTCCCAACTGAGTCTAAAGTTGCAGTGCTTTAAACTTTTCATGCTAAAGAAATCAACCTTTTAATGTCATCAGAGTTCTGAAGGAGAAAATCTGCTACATTTGGGTAAAAGAACATCAGAGCCTAGGGAGGTAGTGTCCTAGCAATCATGGATATTAAGCAAAGGTTTTCACGGTTTTTTAAAAAAATTTTTTAATGTTTGTTTATTTTTGAGAGAGAGAGAGAGAGTGAGCGAGCAGAGTAGGGGCAGAGAGAGAGAGAGAGAGACAGAGAGAGAGAGAGAGAGAGAGAGAGAGAGAGAGAGAGAGAGAGAATATGAAGCAGGCTCCAGGCTCTGAGCTGTCAGCACAGAGTCCACTATAGGGCTCAAACTCAGAACAGTGAGATCATGACATAGGCTGAAGTCAGACACCTAATTGACTGAGCCACCCAGGAGTCCCTAGGTTTTCACATTTTTTATCTCCCTGGGGTGCCAGGGTGCTGTGCTCTATAGGTGTAACCTCTACTAAGGGTCTGCACAAACTCCACAGAGTGAGTGTGCAACTCGTAAGGGAGTTTCACCTTGTCTCAGAACTCTGCATTGGGATTAGAAGGTACTGATGCAGGGGCGCCTAGGTGGCTCAGTTGGGTAAGTGTCTAACTCTTGATTTCTGCTCAGGTCATGATCTCACAGTCTGTGAGCACGAGCCCCACGTCAGGCTCTGAGCTAAGGTGGAGAGCCAGCTTGGGATTCTCTCTCTTTTTCTCTGCCTCTCCCCTGTTTACTCTCTCTCTTTCTCCCCCTCTCTCTCTCAAAAGAAATAAATAAACATAAAAATAAGAGAGTATTGGTGCATTTAACTGTCTACATATAAAATGGCTGGAAGTAACTAAGGTAGCAACAGGATTTGTTGATTGAGTTCTCACTGCACACGTCCAACTAAGCAGCCTTTTACTTCTGTAAGCGACATGGCAAGATGGGTTCTTTCCCTCACTGGGAACATGTTCAGGCTTTAACCAGTGTAGTCGGCCTAGAATAGACCTTCTGTGTGTGTTTTGGGAAGTCTTGCTCCACTCAGGTGAGTTGGTACTGGGATGGGGCTTTGATGGTCGGCTCTGATATTACCGAATCTCAGACTTGGTTTTGCATTTTTTTCATCTGGGATACACAGGCATCCTTGAAAACCACCATAAGCCTTTAGATCTATGTAGGCTTTGAAATGTAAGTGATCTATAATATGAAGTGAGGGATTCATCCGACGGCTTGCTTTGGGCTATAAGGAAGGCATGGAAATGTGGGGCTCTTCTCATTGGGGTTCACGAATACTGGTCAGACAAATGGCAGGTACTTAAATGTCTTACAGGATATGGCCAGTACATTGGCCTATAGTGAATCATTGATAAATACTATAACTCAATTAAAAAAAATTTTTTTAATGTTTTTTATTTATTTTTGAGAGACAGTGTGAGCAGGGGAGAGTCAGAGAGAGAGAGAGAGAGAGAGATACAGAATCTGAAGCAGTCTCCAGGCCCTGAGCTAGCTGTCAGCACAGAGTCCGACACGGGGCTCGAACCCACAAACCATGAGAGCTGAGCCGAAGCTGGACGCTTAACCAGCTGAGCCACCCAGGCACCCCTAGAACTCAAAATTAAATGTGTATATCAAATAACTGAATTCTAGTGAAATACAAATTAAACTATTTACCAAAATATTTTAGAGTGCCAACAGAACTATGAAGGAAATAGTATATTCAGGTTAATGCAAATGGATCTAGTGCTCTTACGGAGCAGTCTATTTTCAAGAACCACAAAAATCTATACTTTGACCAAGGAAAGACACGTGAAGTTCATTCATTGAAATAACCAAGAGAAGCCTCGTGGATGAAAGGATTCAATTCAACATTATTCTAATAGATGAATCTGTGAAGAATTATTTCTGATGAGAGGGGAGATGTTTAAAAAAAAGATAGCCTGCAATTGAAAAGAACTTTGGGTAACTGTTCTAAAAACATTGTATGAGCATTATGAATAATGTGTGCACCCTAGTGCTTTGTAATGGAAGTGGATTACAAAAGTACATGTTCCCCATGATTATTATTATATGCATAGGTATTTATTCATTTATTCTAGAAATGTTTGTGAGCACTGACTAAGATAGCAGATGCTGGTCCTAGGTACTGGAGACACAGAGGTGAAAAGATACGTTTCTTGCTCTCATTAAGGGTCAGTTCAGCTGGAAGATAGTCATGCAAGCAAATGGAAAAGGGTGGTAATTCACAAAATGTCTTTGGAGTGCTGGAGGGGCCTTTAGCTTGGCTGACGACACAGAGGAGGGCTTCATAAAGGAGCTAAGATTTGGGGGGCACCTGGGTGGCTCAGTCAAACTCTTGATTTTGGCTCAGGTCATGATCTCATGGTTCATGAGTTCAAGCCCCACATTGGGCTCCATGCTAATAGTGTGGAGCCTGCTTAGGGTTCTCCGTCTCCTTCTCTCTCTGCTCCTCCCCAGCTTGTGTGCACTTTCTCTCTCTCAAAAGCAAATAAATAAATAAATAAATAAAGGAGCTAAGATTTTTATATGGACAAAATTTGAAAGGCAATGTGGAGAAAGTAATCAGTTGTGTAAGGGTATAAGTATTAGAAGTAACTTAAAAATTTAAAAAATATCTTTATTGGGATTTAATCCACATATTATACAATTCACCCATTTAAAGTGTACAATTCATTTTTTTTGGTGTATTCATGGAGTTATGCAAACATCACCACAATCTAAATTTAGAACCTTCTCATCATCCCAAAGAAATGTTATATTCACGCTCTTCCAAATGTCTTTCAACATTAAGTGCCTTTATAATCATAAAAAACTCAAAGCATAAAGATGGAAACATTTGATCTCCGCCATTGTGGGAAAGCTGTATGTTGTGTGCAAAACAGACCACAGTACATCATCATGTCTTTAATTTTTCATTTTATTAGTGACAAGGTAAATACGTATGTGAAAATCTTCACAGATATCTACACATGTATTTAAATAAAAGAAGAAAAAAAGGAGTTGAATTGAAAAAGTGGGGTTTCAGTGACTTCTAATCCATGTTGTTTATTACTGTATAAACATCTCCAAGTGTATAAAACTTGACCTTGCCCATTTTTTTTTCCATTGTCTTCCAAGCTGGCTGCAAGAATTTCAAAAGGGATATCAAAGATATACATAGACTCTAACAGAGGCATGGTACAACATGAATTATGAGAGTGACTGGCAATGTTATGGTGAGAAGCAGACACGCTCAGTGCATTGACAGTGTTCTGTAGGCAGAGGTGCTGCTCAGGAACTGATGACTGGTGGGTTCACCTGACCACAGGTGTGTCCCCCTTCCTCCATTTGCTTCTACATCTGGAGTGGCAGAGGGGCCACTGTGTGCGTGATGGTCCTCTGTTAAATGCCTATCTCTCCGCAGAGGACCACTCTTGGAGACTCCGAGGAAGCCTCAGATCTTGTTCCATTCCAGGTCCTCGTCTTGTCCCCGGCGTCTCTCCTTTCCTCCAGGTGTCTGTGTGACCCAGCTCATGGGGTCCTACATCTATGTAACCCTAGGGGCTCTGAGTTTCTTCACGAATGTTAGCTTAAAAGGCAGTGGGTGTGTTTTCTCAGGGACCTTCTATAACCCCAAATCCTTAGGAGCTAATCTGTATTGGCCCAAAGTCAGGCATGATGACACGAGTTAGGGGATTATCTGGGGGCAGAGAAACCTGTTTGGCACTCCTCCAGCCTTACCTAGACAGCCACCTCCTTGCAAAACCAATTCTACCTGGAGGGCCCACCAAGGCTGTGTGGGGCCCGCAAACTCTCTGACACACCTGTGCTCTCACCCCCAGCCAGCCATATGCCCTGGGAGCCAGACTTCAGTCCCTATGGACTTGAAACCGCTACCATGGCAGGATTTAATTCACAAGTGGGAAAAATATGAACTGCGTCAGAGTATTCTTCCGTGTGCCTTGCATTTGCTTTCCAAGGAAGATCTGCAGCTGTGGCCAAGTGGCTGGCCTCCGGGCAGAAGGCACGGCAGAAAATTTAGTGTCTGTGAGTTTGGCTCATTTTTCAAATAAAGTGTGATCGCTGATGCTGGAAATACAAATTTTCCAACGGCTTTGTAAGCCTAAGGATTTTGGTCCGCTTGCTCTAGTAGATGGATATTAATTCAGGATTGAATTAATCAGGATAGAAATTTAAAAAATAACTAATGCCAGTGTAAACATACATGCTTTAGATATGTAGGTCTATAAAATATTGCACATAAATATAAAATTTGTTCAGCATTTCTTCATAGTAATTTTTCATTATCATAAAAAGGCTATGGGATTGTGCAGATTATATATGAATTTGGCTGGTCACGTTTACTTCAGAATTGATGACATTACACACGACTATGGATTATTTACAAGAGTTTCAAACATCAGCCTTCTGTGGTGGTTAAATTTTAGGTGACAGGAGAATAGCCTAAATAAAGGTTATTTTCCAAAGTTGTACATTATAAAGATTAGCAGTAAAAATGAGTAGTAAAGTTAGAATAAGAGGTTCTAAATAAAATTCTTAGGAAGCCCTTTTCTGGGTTCATCTCATATCTGCATAAATTTATATTTCTTTCCCATGTATGTCTTCTCTGTGCATATAAATTTGAGGAATAGTAGAGGAAATAGGCATTTAATCCCAAGCTAAATATTACTGTTGCTCCTTCTAGATATTAAAAATAATGTTTACCCACATTGCAAAATTGCTTCTGTATCAATGCACTCAGAAATTTTATCATTACTTTTAAATACCATGCAGGTTTGAGAGTACCTTAAAATCTGTGTATTGCTAATTAAGGCAATGAAAAGGTTTTTTGTTTTCTTGTATAAAAGGAAATATAAATACAACTTTTTGCAAAGCTAAATTAAGCAGCTGTGAGTCCCCAGGAAGTGTGAATCCATGTGATTTCAGGTAGAAGGCGGTAAGGTGTTAAGTGAAACTGTCAGCTTCTTCTCAGGCGCTGTCTAAAGAAGCTCTGTGAATTTGCACCAGATGATTATCTTAGAAGGAAATTTAGTAAGTGGTTTCGGAAACCAGCTAACCAGATCTTAACGTCCGAATCTTCTAGATGACCAGAATATCTGCCCAGAGACATGGAAAATAAATAAATAAATTGTTTTCCTCAGTTGCAAGATTATCTTTGTCGTTTCAAAAGTACTTTCACAGTACCAACAACATAGGCCATCTCCCTGAGCCACAACTTCATTGGAAATGTTTCTTTTCCATAGGGAGGTGTCAGATATTCTGCTGGATACAGTAGTGTTGGAAGGTCTGGTCCTAGTTCACCTTCTGAAGTTGACTGTAATTGAGATAGTTCATCTCTGCGACTTGAGCTGGATTTTCCTGGAAAGCAGCTGAGTTCCCATGCCCATTTTGGAGCATCTGCCAAAGACAGAATGACTAAAGCAAAAGTTGTCTTCCATGATGCCTAATGGTTTCCGCAGCGTTGAGGACATTACCTCCCCCAGAAGGGTCTCTGGGCTCCGTGGCAGCTTCCCCAAAGTGCAGCCTACATGAGGTGATATTTCTGGGGCCCTTCCGTTGCCGAGGTCACTGGCAGGGACAAGGAAACCTTTGTTTTACCTTTACATTCCTTCTTTTCTTTGAACAGGACCAGTGTTCAAGTTTCTTGAGCCTTGTTTTTACTTTTCATGTCTCAACCGTTTTCTCATCTGTGAGCTGTTCCCTGTCGTTCATATCGTCCTGGGGTGGTCTTGCTCTGTCGAAGAATCCACACTGTGCAAAAGAGAAACAGGCTATATAGTCAAGGTGTTTTGGTAATTTGTGAAACTCCTCACTCTGAGAATTTTTCACTTTATTATATTTTCTAAGGAAACTGAAGCTCTGTGGATATAAACTGAGCAACTCTCCAAATTAGGAGGGGAAAACATAGTATCCTTTACCTGCGGTGAGGACTTTACTGCATAGGGCAGAGTGTTTCGGTCCTTCCGCTGTGATAGAATTTCCCTGTTTTGTATAATCCACTTATGGACCTTGTATATTTTTCCTGAGATTATAGCAGCAAGGCCCAAAGATTTCCTCTCTGCTTTTCTGCATGTTTTCTGGAGCCAGCAGAAGTGCTACCTGCTGCCGGCCAAGGAGGAGAGTCGCTCTCCTGAAGTGTGTTGTAGGCTACCGCAGGGTGGAATTTAGGAAAAAGAAGGGAGATGCCTTGGCACTTGTGGAACACACAGCATGTAGAGGAAAAGTAGATTGTCACTCTTGGTCCAGAAAGGGCTTTCCTTTCCATCCCAGGACGTCTTAGCAACTTTCCAAGGATCAACCAACAACTTGGGGAAGAAGTGATTCTAGAATCTTCATCCCCCTGAATTTCAAGTTAGTATTTGATCTAGGAGAATATAACTTCCCCTAGAAATCTTGAACCTCAATTCTTATTGTTTCATACATCAGAAGCCAAATTCACTGACAACTATTGAGGTGTCTTTTTTTTTTTTTTTTTTTTTTTGCAGGACTAGTACCATATTCTGTCAATTGCCACATGTCATATATGGAAACAAAAATACTATAATTAGCAGAATAACACAAAGGTCTATTTCTAAAGGTAAACAATGCAGTAGACTATGTAGGCTCAGGATGGCACAAAACAGCTGATAATGATCAGGAAATCCATTATTTAACTCACATGGCAAGGTTTTCTCTTCTAAGCATGCCACATATTGTTTTAAAATAAAAATACACTGTGATTTTGGGGAACCACAACAATAGTGGTTTAACTAAGATGCGACTGGATTAATTATTCTTACAGTCATGTAATTGTGCCACTGTTTCTTTTTTGGAATGGAAAGCTCTGTGAAACTTGGCAGTTGTGTTGGGTTTTGGGCCAGGAATTAATTCCTATTGTGGATTTTTACAATATATTTTAGTAAAACACATGAAAGAATTCATTAAGGCTTCCTAATAGAGATGAGCTACTTGGCAAGATCAAAAACAAAAAACAAAGAAACCAAGTCCAAGAATATATAATATGCATGATTTATTTGGCCCAATAGCCCAAGTATCAATTAATTACTATATTAATTGCATCTGTGTGGTGCTTAAAAATAAACATTTCAAAGGATTGCTGATAGCGCCATGTCAGCAAAAAGCTTGAGAACTTGATTAATTAAAAAAGAAAAAGAAGACCATAATAACATTTTCACCACAAGCATCTGGGAAAGAAGATCACAGGTCTTAGCTAAGAAAGTCTAACTTTCTCTGTATTTATTTATAAAAAAATCTCAAGATAAAAGCAGCATTAAACACTCTTGGTCTTCTTAAATGTCAGCTGCACAGGCATAGTAAGTTTGCCAAAACAAACAAGACAAACTTTTCCCTTTATGTCTGCTAAAAATCCCCAAATCATGCCTCTGGCATTGTCTTTTCAAATCTCAAGGTGGATCCTTGTAAATCCCCTCAGAGGCCTGTCTACTCAAAAAGAAAAATAAATAAACTTACCTTCCATAAAGCTAAGGTTAAGATGGCCAGAACCAATAATCCAAGAAGTATTGCTAGTATTATTACCCACAATGGGATTGAGAAGGAAACATTTGGGGTTGCCCAGATAACTGATGTCTTAATCTGAAACGGAAAATAAAGCAAATGAGCTTGAATTGAAAACTGTTGGGTGAAATAAAACAGTAATTACCATTATAATACTGGGAGTGGTTCTAAAAAGATCCATATAATAGTTGAAATCATCCTAGGGCAGGTCTGAATGTCTACAGAACTCAAACATAAACTCTTAAAAAACAGCACATTCTGAGGTCCCCCAGGTTGAATGGAAGGTCTAATTATAGGTACTCGCTGGGTGTTTGGCTTAGAACAGCCCAGAAACCCTGGAATAGAATTGAGGTGGACCGAAAATGAGAACCAGCAAGGTAGAAAGGAATGACTTTAAGTTGGGCTAGACCTTTTATGGCACTAATGACTGCCATTGACCCTATGAAAGGCCAAGTCTGTCCATACACATTTCTCTACCGAACTGAGCTAACCTGAGAGGTGAGTTGAATTGGATCCACTGGACTGTTCAATGTGCAAAAAGAATAGAAGTCACCTAACATAACCACCACTGCCCCCCCAAGCCATTTTACCAAAGAGAAGATTGAGTCCCAGAGGGTCTAAGTCAGTCACACAACTAATTAATGCTGCCACCTCTTTATCCCTAGCTTCTGTGTTTATGATGGCCCATAGCTTGACTAGCCATCTTGGATTTTATGGAAGTAAGCAAAGTGAATGCTAATTGTCTAGATGCATTGGGGCTCCCTTCAATCCTAAATCCAGTTTTTGGTTGCTATTTATTAGAACTCATTTCATTCCCCACTGTTGCAAGGACATTTGGAGGAAAAGAAGACCTTCCCAGCAGGACTGCATGCACAGGGTCCATGAACCACCCCTGCTCACCCTGTTCCCCCACGAGCAGAAGCAGCATCTCACTACCTATGTGCCAGGCAAATGTGCCTCTGGAGACCCTGACAGCAAAGAAGCTGAAGACCTCCAGACAAAACAAAGAAGAGACCCAGCCATGATGCTAACACCTTCTGCCAGAGAAAAGAGAAATGAAAATGTTCTTGGATCTGAAATGTTATTCATCCAGGCAGGTCTGTCTGGTTGTAGAGAGAAGTAAGCACTGCCTCAGTGAGCAAAGCAGAGTGATCCTCGCTCTAACTGTGTTGGTTGGAGGGATCACGGGTCCAGTCCTGACACACATTCGGAATCTCGAGGTCACAATTCTCTAACCCACCAGTCAACAGATGATGGACTCCTAGCAAAGGTTGGTGGCTCTGGAATGTGTCCTGGCTGGAAATGCGTGGGTGTTTTCATAACCTGCACTCAGGTATTGGGCCCTGAGCATGCTTACCTCTTTTCTCTGCCTTCTTAACTAGATTGGAGCATCCTACCTCTGGTTTACTCGGCTTATTGGGTTTTGTATTGCCCCTCATCTTGGTCCATTTTCCTTATGCAGCAGACATACTGATGACTTAATTCACTCAATTCTCCAGCCCCAAATATCATTGACATCAAGACAAAACAAAGGCATCAACAGTAGGGAGACTGCTAGTCATTCCACGTGCACAACAGTGCCAGACACTTGCTCCCTGCTCTCAGTGAGGAAAAGGCTGGTCATAACCTACTCACCATTATGCCTTCCTCCTTCACCCATTAACGCCCACTGCCAGCACAATGTCTGTTCCATCCAACACATCAGCAGGATATGCAACATTCCATGACCATGATGGGATTACCCTCACCCTGCTTGTCAGTGCCTAAGGACAAGACACATGGCGCACAACGAAATGATGCACTGAAAGACTCAATGCAGTCAGAATGCCACCGGGATTCTGCAGCCTAAGTGACTTATTCTAAAACAATCCTTTGCATGTGTGTGGCTATAAGAGCAAGATAGCCATATACTGATGACTTCTGAATCAGCTCCCATTATGTTCTTTTCCCTTAGTGAATTACATCTAATGCCTGTGAAACAAGTGCTCCGTCATCATCTTAAAGTGTTCAGAGAAAGGACATGAGGCGGTCTTTCAAAATGACCCTAATATTGCTAAAAGCAGACTCAAACAGTTTTGGTAATGAGATTTTCACAGTTTTGGAACTACAAGGTATGGTATTGATCATGCACTCGCCAGCCAGTTAGGGTGGCCCAGGAGAGAGAACATCTGGAGCCGTGGGGTTTCTTATAAATGTTTCTTCCCCCCCGAGCTGTAATTTCACTGAGGAAACAACATAGTTTCAGGCTATATTTGGCACATGTGTTAGAGATTGCCAAAATTTACTAATAGATAATTTACAGTAATACAGCTAAAGGAGTTGAAAGGCCATAGACTGTTCTGTTTGTATTGTTAGTTTTTTTTTTAAACAGTATTTATTTTTAAGAGAGAAAGACACAGAGTGTGAACACGGGAGGGGAAGAGAGCGAGGGAGACATGGAATCTGAAGCAGGCTCCAGGCTCTGAGCTGTCTGCACGGAGCCTGACGCGGGGCTTGAACTCACAAACCGTGAGATCATGACCTGAGCTGAAGTCAGACGCTTAAGCAACTGGGCCACCCAGGCGCCCCTCATATTGTTAGTTTAATAAAAAGCAATGGATTGGGAGAAGAGCTGCTAACAACTTTGCCGGATTACCACTTGGCTACTGTATGTAGGTTTTGATGTTATTATTTAAAAAACTGCTCATTCTGTAGAAACAGGTAGGGGGGTCACTTACAAAGGATAATCCTATATGGAGGGGTTTTTTTTTTGCAGCAATGATGGAAAATATGAATATTAAATTGAACAGGAGATGCTTATTAGGGTTTCTTGAAGCAGAGAACAGCTTTATAGATACAATTACAAGATCTTTTGGCTTTTTGTTTGCATTCACTTCCAAAGATGCTGACAGCAATGTCTTAAAAATGTCTGAGACTACATGATCGCTACTGTCCTTTTCAGTTCCAAAATTCTGAAATTCTCATCACCAAAACTGTCATCAGTCTGCTGCCAGTAACATTATGTTCATTTAAAAAATACCACTCCATTCCCTTTCTCTGAGTATTTTAAATGTTGAGATTACACATGTCATGGACATTTCCTGTAAGTCATCATATGTAATTAACCAGGAGAAAAGGACAAAGAGTTCTAAAAGAAAGCAAACTCAAAACCTTCCGCCTGCGCCTGGATTCTGCCTTGCTTTCCTGCTGCCTTTAGGACATCCATGTGGCACTGAGGCTGCCCAATCTCCTCAATCTAAAATGGGAGCAGCTGCAAAGATCTTCCTTGGCCCCTGGTATTTTCCTAAACTTATCTAGGCTTTTCGCTGCGTAGTCAAGAAGTCACTGCACCAAGGACAGTGGAAATACGGAAAATCGACACTGCCCCAGGGCATTCCTCCCTCTTTCCAGTACAGGTGAACTAATTGCTGCTGAAAGAAGTGGATGAAAAGACAAGAGTAACACATCAGTGGAAGAGCCACGTATATCTTGGAAAGGGAAGTCTTTCTGAAAACACATTGATCAGGGAGTCATGTGACATAGTCATGTCTACAAATGGCAATGGGGTATTTCATCCGTGGGTGGAAATAAGTAAAGTCCAGCCTTTCCCGAGACTCAGTGCTCTGTATAAATTAGAAACCTGCACTCCACAGGCAAACTTACTAGGGAAAGACTTAATTGATTACTTTTATAGGACCAAAGCTTATTTAAATTTGTACCCATGCTATGGAAAATTTCAGAATGGTGTGGGAAAGCTTGGCAAGAAAGAAAATGCTGGAGAATACTAGAACTTTGTTACTCGGTGTTTATGTTTGTCTTGCAGCTCATTTTGATGACCCCACAAGAAGCTTAGATTATCCATTGGATAATAAATGGTGAGAAAAATAGGTCTTAATTGTCAGAGTTTGTCATGACTAAACACTAATATATTGTAATACATTTTCATTCATTTCAAATAAGATTTATTTAACATCCCGTGTTCTTTGGAGTTCTGTAGCTATTATCATCAGCTCCAAACTGGAACCTTCTGTAACCCTAAATCAATGCTGTCCAATAGAAATATAATGCAAGCCACATGTGTAATTTAGGAATTTTTAAAAAAGAGGAAAAAGAAAGAGGAGACATTAATTTTAGTAATTTTTTACCCTAAATATCCAAACTATTATCATTTCAACATGCAGCTGATAGAAAAGCATGCACAAGACATTTTTTTATTTTTATTTTTTAGTTTTTTAAACTTTATTCATTCTTGAGAGACAGAGAGAGACAGAGTGCAAGTAGGGGAGGGTCAGAGAGAGAGGGAGACACAGAATCTGAGGCAGTCTCCAGGGTTTGAGCTGTCAGCACAGAGCCTGACACAGGGTTCAAACCCTTGAACTGTGAGATCATGACCTGAGCTGAAGCTGGATGCTTAACTGACTGAGCCACCCAGGTGCGCCTCCACAAGACATTAAAAAAAATTTTTTTTTTAAATGAAGTCTCCAAAATCCACTGTGTATTTGATTTTTGCAGCATATAACAGCAAACTAGATTTTCAGTGGTTAAAGTGAAATGTAGTCTCACAAAAAAAAAAATATAGCTGCATTTCATAGAAAAAAATCTTAGACTGCTACAGTTTTTAGGTTTACATTTAAATGAGTTATAATGAAGTAAAACTTCTAATCACAGTGGCCACATCTCACATACTTACTTCCCACCTGTGGCTGATGGCTACCATACTGGACTGCATAGCTCTAGAACATTTTGTATAGTCTAACTCAAGGGTGTGATTCGCCCAATTACCTATGCCCCTCCTTGTAAGAATAATTCATCTAGAAGGTGGTCCCAAGGCAGAATTTGGGGTGTACTGAGGCCTAATGATTTCCTTTAAAAATATGAGCAAGCAATTATATATTTTAGCTGCTCTAAAAAAGAAGGGTAATGTTGATTAACTGAAGTACTTAAAATTTAGGGTGAAAAACTCAAGTGTGTGAGAACCAATCAACAAACTGTTCAATTCATCTTTATGGATCAAGAACATTTAGCAATTTAAAGAAAAAGTATAAAATTTTAAAAATTCACTTATAATTATCTGCAATTTTAGGAAGTGAGATCCATTACTTATAAGTGAAATTTAGACTTTCTTAAAGTGATGCTAAACAGGGAACATTTTACCTTCATCATGTCATAAATCTTGTTGTTCTTTTTTATGGTTGAAAGACCATATATAATTTTTAACATGCCTACATTTTATCATTGACATTTATGATATGTTTTTGTATATTTTGACAAAATACCAAGGTAGAAGGAAAAAGCTCCCTTGTATTTGCAACTGTAATTAATGTTGACATCTGTATTTATGTATCACAAAATTTTGTGTAAACATACTTCATAGGGTCACAAGAATGTTTTAAATGTACCAAGATACCCTACTTACAGTGCCATTTACAACAAAATAATAACATAAAGTGGACCAGCTGAACACACACTTTAACAACATTTCAATAGCCCCTATGAGATAGGCAGTTTGAACTTAAACAATTGTTGAATATAATAACTCTATTTTAAGGTTCTGAAACTGTGTTAACAAATAAAATGGATTCACACTTTCTGTATGAGGGTATTTTTTTCTTAAAAATTTTTTTTAATATTTTTGAGATTGATAGAAAGAGAGAGACAGAGTGTGAATGGGGGACAAAGAGAGAGGGAGACACAGAACCCAAAGCAGGCTCCAGGCTCTGAGCTGTCAGCCCATAGCCCCACACGGGTATTGAACTTGAACCGCAAGATCATGACCTGAGCCAAAGTCAGATGCTTAACCAACTGAGCCACCCAGGTGCCCCCGTATGAGATTTTAAGTGAAGATTTTCATTAACTAGTTTATAATAACTACTACTGCAGTTACAGGGCAATAAATATTCCATTTCTGGATGTAAATTATGGAATTTGGCGTTAGTGACACCACACACAAATGCTAAAGATTATTGATAAGCAAAGAAGGTGTCCCAATAACTGATTCCTGTTTTCTCGGCTGCACTGTAATGACTGAGTGTTCTGTCTATCCCTTTGCCTCATGCAACCTTTCCCTCACCTCTGAACATGCAAGTGTCATGCCTCATGAGTTCATTTGTTACAGACACAGACGCGCTGCAGGTAGCAAATGGGAATTGCTCTTTTCTTCAACCAAGCTCACACAGGGCTCCAGAAATGGCTGAATCATGACCTTGTGGCCAAGGGAGTACAAACTAATCATCCCACACAAGGGCCTAGGAGAACAAGCCAACAGTCTCTAGTCTCATTACAAGAGAAAGATCCAAGAGGGTTTCCCCAGTGGCAGAGTATGGACTGGGGCTCATCATTATGATTCCCAACTACCTATTCCGACTGAGCGCCTTAAAGCAATTCTCTTCTGCTGCTTTCTTTTCTGCATAAGAAGGACCTTTGAGAAGAACTCGCTAGAAAAAAAAATCAGCCAGCCCAAAGCCCGGTCCTCTCCAAGCAAGCCACAGAAAAATCATTTCCTGTGTGGAGCAGGTCTGCAAGACCTCAGAGCACCTTCATTCTGAAATGCTTTCCCAATAACCTTTACATCAACGATGTGGTAAATCATTCACCCGAGATAACAAGGCTTTAAAAAAAATGCAGTGACAGGGGTGGTGGGGATGGGGGAAGCACATGGATCTGATGATTTGGTGGATCTTTTGAGATGGGTTGAGAACAGCAGGCTGTCACCTGTGGCCAGTGCAGAAAGGCGCAATACGGTTGACAGACCTGACTGTAACATATGTTTCTGTTATGGAACACATGCTCAGAGAAAACAAAGGGACCCAGATTTATCTCCCTGAGAGTGACAAGCCTTTGAACCTCTTTGGAAGAACATCCTATATTAAAAACCCCAAGCCTCTGTCTTCTAGGTTGAGCATAAATCCAAACCATGGCAGACATCTTGCGAGGGAAAGATGAGCTCAATAAAGAAAGATGTGGTAGTACATACTTTCAGATGCCACCAAAGTTTACCCAGAAACTTTGATATTTCCAATTTGGGCTTCCTCAACCTAGCGGGAGAGGGTAAGACATTTTGGGAGGGGGGCTATTACTGACTTGAGCTCCTTGTCTTGGGTGTAATGCTCGGGCTTCACAGACACCATTGAGTGGGTGGCTCTGATGAGGCGACACTAAGAAATTTCCGACCAAAATCAGAAAATAGTGATATAAAGAAGGCAACTTTTCTCAAGTGAAGGTGATAAGCACTTCAATGTAGCACAAGCTGTACAGTGACTTAAAAAATGGTCATTTCAATGAAATTATTGTGCCTCTATATTTTTCAGATACTCACTGCCATGCTTCCCTCTGGGAGTTTCGCTGGCTGATCTTGATAAGGCATCTTCTTAACTTTGAAGGACACCAGGGATGCAAGAGAATAGGGATCATTTTTTCTCTGAAATTAAAAAATACATATTTAAATACATTCCATGTAACTCTTTTAAAAGTTACAATGGCAGCCAACTGTTGTTTTCAGTGTCTCCCATTGTTTCCAAAGGAAAATTTCCACCTTCCTCCTTTCTTCTTTTTCTCCTTAAAATTTTTTCCCCATCCAATGATCCATCTATCCATCCAGACATCCATCCATCCAGACATCTTTGTAGACATCCACCCAACCGTCCACCCAACAATCCATATTCTTAGATTTATCTTATGGAAAAAATAAGGTTAGAATAAAAACAGAAAATTAAAGTCCCTAAAAGGAGTCAGCACAAAGGTTAAAAGAGTTGTTGCTAGTGAAGAACAAAGGGAAGATACGGTGAGTTACCAGACTCTTATTATCTGATAGAGGGAAATATTTTAGGAGAGAGACTGGTACGAAATTATAAAGAAATTGATCACATTTCCTCTTCTCAGAAGACCCAGAGAACGTTCTCTCATTCCCAGTACTGTTAGGATTTTGGGGTGAATGTGGGGCCATCCTATACATTGTAGGATATGTGGCAGTGTCTGGTCTCACTAGACGCCAGCAGTGCCTCAACCACAGGTGTGACAACCAAAAATATCTGTCATTATTGCCAGTGTCCCCTGGGAAAAAAATCTCTTCAGTTAGGAATCAAAGACTTAGAGCCATAGTGTTTTTGAGACAATCTTTCAGCATTAGTTTCTGTTTATTTTATTCAAAAAATTTTTAATGTTTATTTATTTATTTGAATATTTTTTATTTTTATTTTTGAGAGACAGAGAGAGATAGCACGAGCAGGGGAGGTTGAGAGAGAGAGGGAGACACAGAATCTGAAACAGATTCCAGGCTCTGAGCTAGCTGTCAGCACAGAGCCTGATGCAGGGCTCGAACCCATGAACTTTGAGATCGTGACCTGAGCCGAAGCCGGATACTTAACTGACTGAGCCACCCAGGTTCCCCTAATGTTTACTTATTTTTGAGAGAGAGAGAGAGAGAGAGACAGAGCATGAGCAGGGGAGAGGCAGAGAGAGAGGGAGACACAGAATTTGAAGCAGGCTCCAGGCTCTGAGCTGTCAGCACAGAGCCCGACGCGAGGTTGGAACCCATAGACTATGGACTGTGAGATCATGACCTGAGCCCAAGTTGGACGCTTAACTGACTGAGCCACCCAGGTGCCCCAGTTTTTGTTTGTTTAATTGTCTCTCATACTAGATGTTGATTAAAGTCAAAGGAAAATATTTAAGAGCAAGTCAAGTCAAGCTGTTTTGAGAATGTCAGCTTCTGTGGTTCGCCTCCATTTAACTTGACCTAGTGATTACTGCTATACAGTCTTGGGCTGTAACTGGCTCACAAGGGCTCTTGAGAGCAGATGGTTAAAATTTCAGCAATTTTGAGTATCATTTGTTAAACAGAACCATTATTAAAGTTTAAATATACATAACCTTCAGAACATTATATTTTTAAAAAAGGTAATACACAAAGTTCAGTATTTTTAAATTATCTTATATTGTACTAGGATCTTTGCTCTGGATATTATCTAGGTCTATTGTATGTGGGAGTGGAAATACTATATGATGGTGTTCTAGTGCCTCACTTTCCAATTCCGTATTTGGTGACATTGTGTGGGCAGCTTGAAATCGGCCATGGTGGGAATACTTACACCATGGGAATCAGCAAATGCTACATATTGGAGCTTTGTTCCCTCTCCCCGAGAGCAGTTTATTAAACATTCATGAGCTCTTCCCCTCCTATAATCCAATGTTAGGTTTCTTGATGCCACTCCATCAGGTTGGATTGTAATAATTCTGTTTACATTTTTTTTTCCAAAGTTCTTTTTTTTTTTTTTTTTTGCTGTGGCTGAATTTCTTTCCTCCCTTCAATATGCCCTATTTCCTCTATGCCTAATGATCAGCATAGGCTAGATCATGCAATACTTTTAAATACTTCAAGTCACTCTATCTTTGACTTTTTTTTTCTACCCTAACATTCCAGGATAAGTAACTTGATTCATTTGGGGAAAAAAAGGTTTTTTTGGTGGTTATTCTTCTGATGTTCTCCTGTCTCCTGGCTTTTCCATTTCAACTGAAATGTTCGTTTGTAGGAGAAGTGGTTTTTAAAATGCGGAAAACCTTTCTAATAAAATCTTGTGTGTACTTGATTTTTTAATTTTTTTTTATTTGAGAGAGATCATGAGCAGGGAAGAGGGGCAGAGGGAGAGACAGAGAGAGAAAGAGAGAGGGAGAGAGAGAGAACCTTAAGCAGTTTCCACACTCAGCGTGGACCCCAGTGTAGCTCCATGACCCTGGGATCATGACCTGAGCTGAAATCAAGAGTCAGATGCTCAATTGACTGAGCCACCCTGATCTACTCTTTATTTTAAATTATTCTCCAAAACCAAGGTTTCTTCCACTCTTTTCAGTAGGAAAATGTTTTTTCCCCCATTTTACTAAGATGCTCTGGACCACTAAGTAATGAGAAATGTAAGCTATTAGGTTATGATCTGCTAGGGCAGCACCAAAGATACACTAGTCTTGTGTATGTAGGTCAAAGGCACAGCACAGGTAAGTATTTAATTCATGAACAGTAGTTATGAGCAGACTCATTCCATGTTTAAAGTTTAATGCTTTCAGCCATGGTCTTTACATAACAACTACATTATTATTATTACCAAAAGAAATCATGGGGCATCTGGGTGGCTCAGTCGGTTAAGCATCCATCTCTTGATTTCGGCTCAGGTCATGGTCTCACAGTCATGGGATGGAGCCCCACAATCAGGCTCTGCACTGGGTGTGGAGCCTGCTTAATATTCTCTCTCTTTCTCTCTCTCTCTCTCTCTCTCTCTCTCTCTCTCTGTGTCTCTCATCCTCTACCTCTTCCCCACTCTCTCTCTCAAAAAATAAGATAAAAAAAACTCTTCTTCCAATAGCGATCTATTTATGTAATTGCAATCACTGTCACATTGCAGGCAATTTAGGACTGAAAAAGCAGCTGGAGTTAATTTCCCATGACAAAATCTCAGACCTACAACCTTCTTCCCCAGCTAGCTATTCATCCTCTGAAAATGCCCTATTCCTCCGTTATGGCTGCGTCGTATACACTCTGGTTTTCAGCTCGTTAGCTGCCTCTATTATGCACAATGATTTGCTCATGGTCTTGGTACTAATAAAAGTCCCCTAGGTGGTAACAAATGGACAGTGAGGCTCTTGGACTGGTTAACTACAGAGTGTGGCTACTGACATCACGAGGTCTTCCCCTCCTGCCTTCCCACTGCTTAACTCCTTCTCAAGAACTATTTTTGACCACATAGCCCATGTGTAAGTTCTCAACATTTGCCAGAAAAAAAGCCTTGTGAGGTGAGAAAACCTAAGCAATGACTGGTAAAAGCTACCCTGTGAAGGATTGTTTTCAGCAACAATCATAGGACAGGGTGTCATTTAGGATTATCCTATATAAAATCTTTTTCTAACCAGTTTGTATATTCACCAAGCAGACAGAAACAAACACAATGCAGCAAATCATGTCATCCAAGAATTGCAAACTTTCTAGTTTGCATTAGGAAACCAGAAAATGTTTACCTACTGGATTGCATGACCCGCAGTAGATAGTATATTCTTGGGGAGGAAATAAGGGAGGGAGGAAATAAGGGAGGGGGGAAGTGAGGGAGGGGGGAAGTGAGGGAGGGAGGAAGCAAGGGAAGGAGAGAGAGATTGCAATAAAGCATTCCTCTTTGGCAGTCAGATTCTAAGACAGGAATAAGCAGAAACTGTGGGTGTACCGAAATTTGGGCTGTGGCTGGGGGTAAATGCTGGTGACTTGATCCGCTCTCCCTGGTGTCTGGAAGGTGGTGCTTGACTCTGGCAGGACTTTAGATGTCCCTGCACACTGTTCTGCTTGTGCTAAATATTTATAGTTTGGAAAGTCCCTCAATTGCTATTGATTTTTTCCAGACTCACTGGGTAATCTTTAACAGGAAAATGAAGATGCAATTTTCTTTTTTTTAATGTTTATTTTTTTTTTGAGAGAGAGAGAAAGAGAGAGACAGAAATAGTGTGAGCAGGGGAGGGTCAGAGAGAGAGAGAGAGGGAGACAGAGAATCCTAAGCAGGCTCCAGGTTCTGAGCTGTCAGCACAGAGCCCCACGTGGGGCTCGAACCCACGGACCATGAGACTGTGACCTAAGCTGAAGTTGGACACTTAAATGACTGAAACCTGGGCATCCCAACATGCAACTTTCACTCTAAGGTCCTCCTGCTGGAATAGATTAACATCACAGAACTGACACATGGCATCTAAAATGATCACGTTTTCATCGACTGGAGTGTTGTAATGATTTTAGTCCTGCTCCGCCCAGAAGTTATTCTCCCTTATTTCAGTGGGATGTGATGCCCAAAGTAACAGAAGAGATGGATGGTCATCATTGGGAGTGTATGGGCCTGGGAATTCAGTAAGACTCCTCTCCACTCCTCAACTCTGAGATCAGAAGTAACAGCCCACAAGTAGAGGGACCATGAGCAAACTGACAAAAAGGACGTGGTACTCGAAGCAGTGCCTGGTGCGTGGTTGGTGTTCTGTGGATATTTGTTGAGTGAATGGATAAATACTGGTTTAGCTAAAAAAATTTCAAATAAATTGGTTATTACACTTCTCCTTCATTTAGGCATTCAAAACTGGGGTGATTTTGCCTCCAGGGGATTTGGGCAATGTCTGGAGATATTGTTGGTGATCACAACTGGGGTCTGGGTTTCTACTGGCATCTAGTGGGGAGGGGCCAGGGACGCTGCTCAGCATCCTATAATGCACAGGACAGGCCCCCCCACCAACAATGAATTATCCAAAATGTTAATGCAGAGGTTAAGAAATCCTGCCTTAGGGGGGCAGCTGGGTGGCTCAGTTGGTTGTGTCCAACTTTGGTTCAAGTCATGATTTCATTGTTGGGCTCTGTGCTGTCAGCTCAGAGACTGGAACCTGCTTTGAATTCTGTGTGTGTGTCTCTCTCTCTGCCCCTCCCCCACTCATCTTCTGCTTCTCTCTCTCTCTCTCTCTAAAAAATAAATAAACAACAAAAAAAGAGAAATCCTGCAATAGGTTAAAAAACAAAAGCTTCACAACAGCCTTTTCAAAACTACCTTTACCTTTCTATTTATCTTAGAAACAACATTAAATAATATTTGTGAGACTACAGAAGTATTTTCAATCACAGAAAACATGAAAATCCAGAGGTATGATATTGTATATTTAATAGCTAGACTCAAAAGGATTTTGTCATTTGATTTTCTATGGCATGATGAACCAAATGAATTTTTTAGTAGTTAAAATATGAGCAAGAATGCATAGACTTGGTGAGGTTTTTATTTTAGCTTATTTTCCCTTCTCTAAATCCCTTCCAAACAAGGTTACAGCAAAGTAGTCTCATTTAAATAAACAGCCCTTTCCAAATGGAAAAACTAATCTGCTTAATATAGAAGAGATTTAGACCTTTAAAATGCACATAACCAGTAGAATTTTCTGTGGCAGTGTGGGATGTCCCTGTACAGAGAAGCCAAAGCAGTGAAGAAAAATCTAATCACTCATACGTGGATCTTCACTGAGATGCCTCGTGGCAGGAACCCAGGCTGTAGGAACACTAAACAACTGAAACTTTCTAGGGCAATCTCCCTTTTCCCTTCTTAATTGAGTTCTCTTTTGACCCTTGTGGGCATGTGGCTTGCAATGGGCTCTTATACTCATCATCATCCCATTGGTTAATATTTACTAGAGAACTACTGTGTCCTGGGCACTGGGCATAAAGTGGCAAGCTAAAGAGATTTATTTGAATCTAAGTTACTGTCCAAAGGCCTTAGGGACTCAGGATATTTAAACAGTCTTCACCTCAAAGCTGGTGAAGGAATATTACTGAGCCATAAAAAGAAGTCCTGTCTTTTGTGACAACGTGGCTGGACTTGGAGGACGTTATGCTAAGTAAAATAAGTTAGACAGAGAAAGACAAATACCGTATGAAATCACATACATGTGAAATCTAAAAACGCAGAACTCAGAAATAGAGTAGGTCAGATGGGTGGTTGCCAGGGGCAGGGGCTGGGGGAACTGGGGACATGTTGGGCAAATGGTACAAACTGCCAGCCTCAAGATGAATTAAGTTCCGAGGATCTGATGTACGATGAACAATACTGTATTGTGTTCTTGAGAGCTGTTTAGAGAATAGTATATCTTAAAAGTTCACCCCCTGCCCTCCGCAAACGCAAACACGCTAAGGCCATTACTCGAGGGGATGGACATGTTAATTAACTGCAGCGTCGTAATTGTTCCAAAACATATATGCGTATCAGGTCCTCATCTTGTACACCTGAAACCTACATATGTTATATGCCAACTATATCTGAGTAAACTGGAAACCATAATGTCTTTGACTGATGGGAAAGATCACTGGCTGGTACCAGCTCAACTCTTCCATAGCCACTTTAAAAAAAAAGTTTCAAAATTGAAACATTTAAAAAGATTCATAAAAATTTTAAGGTAAAAATTAAAATTAAATCAAAAATTTTTAATGAAAAAATTCAATTTTTAAAAATTTTTATTGAAAAAAAATTTTTTACACTTATTTATTTTTGAGACAGTGAGACAGAGCATGAGCAGGAGAGGGGCAAAAGCAGAAGGAGACACAAAATCCAAAGCAGGCTTCAGGCTCTGAGCAAGCATTCAGCACAGAGCCTGACTCAGGGCTTGAACCTTGAAACCGTGAGATAATGACTTGAGCCAAAGTAGGACGCTCAACCAACTGAGCCACCCAAGCGCCCCAATTTTTTTTAAATTTTAAAATGACATTTAAAAATCCTTTCTAGAAAAACTTCCTGAGCTTTTGAGTAGAGGTTCCCTGTAGAATGTGTGCATCTGAGTCAGTGTTGTTACCTGGAGGAAGGTCTTGGCCCATAACCTGGATCTGACTTTTAGGACGGCACTTTCTCCTCCTTCTAGTCGCCCCACCATGCAGGAGATTTGTAAGCACTCTATGTTTGTACAATTCTGCAAAAAACACAACACCAGGGTCTATTTAAATTGTGGTAGAAAATCAGCATTGAAGTCAGCTTATCTACATTGCATTTTCTCAGAAGTCACCACCTAATCCATAAATCATTCATTTAAATAACAAACAGCTACACTGAAACAATGAAGACAAAACACAGTTTGGTAGTAATGATGCATCAATTTAGTGGTAATAAAATTTAAGCTTTTTTCTCCCCTAAGGACTTAAAACAATCTTCCTGCAGCAGTGATTGGATTGTTTTGTTTCATTTTCTCAGAACTTGGGAAGACATTTTTTATAGACATTTACAACACCTGACCCTAAACTAAGCAAGCCCCAAAATGGCTTCAGACGAAGCTCCCTGTGTCTAGATTCTCTCACAGACCCCGTATTATCAACCCACGGACAAGCATTTCCCTATAACATTCTTCTCCCTAAATTACTTCCTGCTTACAGAGCATAATCTTGCAAGTTCCTTCCATTAAGCTTTTTTAAAACTAGTTTCTAGGTTTGCCAATTTATAAGGGGTAACTTTTCCTCTATGAGATGTATCTTCCTCGAAAGTATTCATTGATCTGATAACATGCTACCTGTCAAATCGTATTTTCTGATTGGACCCAGTATGGAAATAAGGGAATAACTCACCTCTGTTTTCTGTGTACCCATGTATATAGGATGATACTTCTTGAATTGTACTCCTTCACTGATTTGAATTTAATGCATAGGCTACACTTGACTTATTTCTCATGTCTCAAGCACTGGGCACTGGCCTATAGATGCTCAATAAATATCCGTTTATTGGATAGTATGTGCAGGATTTAACAGAGGCATTTCACTTTCATGAAATTGATAAACTGTAGAGTAATCCAACAGACATGTTGCCATGAAAATCTTTAAGAACCTCAGAATTCTCTAAGAGCAATGCAATCAGTAACGTGTATCCAGTAAATTCCAGGAAGGCCAGATTTCTACATGCTGCTTCCAAACTGAGGTAGCTGGGATTTTTGTTCTACTTGGGCTGGATGCTGAGGTGTTTGGGGTTTGTGGAAGCTTTGCAGTCCCTGTCACCAGTGAAGACCCTCATGTTTACCTGTGCTCCATGCCTGACAAGCTGTGTATCTCCAATCCCACCCTCTGGAGGCAAAGGAGGGGAGTGAGAAGGAGGTGATTCTCATAAGTTCCCTGGAGCTGTTGATCCTGCTGAGCTAGCTCTGTTCGAGGATTCTGGAGAAGGCGGTGCTCAGAACAAACCTTGAAGGGTGAGAGTGAGCGAGCTAGGCAGACAGGGACAAGACCAGTGCACGTTCAGAAAGGAGGAGAGAAAGATATTTGGGGCTAGGGTGAACAGGTGGAAATGAGATAGGAATGAGAGAAAGTCTAGGTGGTAAAGAATTTTCCTATTTGAGCCAAGGAATTTATTCTATTCAGAAGGTCCCATTTAAGCGAGACTTATGATTGGGCTTGTGTTTTAGGGGCAGGTGGTACGTGAGGCAAGAATGGAGGGAGGAGAGCGGGAAGCAAGGACGGTGATAAGGGCTTGTTGCAAGAGTCCGGGTGGGCAAGGAGGCTCTGAACCGAGGCCCTGGGGATGGAGAGAGGAAGACGAAGTTTAGGGCAGGTCGGGAAGCAGAATGGGATAGTTCTGTCTCCAGTGGGCAAATTGGAGGTCCTGATGAAGAAGAGGGAAGATTGGGGGGGGAACCCTTTTGGCTTGGGGAACTGAGTGGATGGGCACGGGAATTACTGAGATTGGGAATTTTAGAGAAGCACATTCTGGGGGTCACAGAGGCAGGGTTTTGGACATGTTGGGACTGGGGTGGCTATCAGACATCCGGATGAACATATACACTGCACCCTTTGGGTCCAGAGCACAGCAGGGACGGCGAAGACGGCAGGAGGCACACAGCAATGGCTGGGGGTTATGATCTTGCAAAACATTTCTCTGAAAGAGCGAAGTTGGCAGGGGAGGGGTGGGGCCCGAGGATAGAGGCACCGGGGTGACTGGGGATGGGCGGAGAAGAAGCCCAAGAACAATTCTAAGAAGACGCAGGCCAGTGGGCTGGAAGAAGGTGTTTGGGGGAGGCCAAGGGACGGGACTGTTTCAGGAAGCTGTTAATAGTATCCCATGCAGAAGAGGTTTGGAAAGGTAAGGTTTCTGTAAGTGGAGCAGGGAAAGGACGAGGAGAAAGACTGGAGAGGAGGAGACGGTGTGGTCCCTCCAAGAGCAGCAGGGGTCCAGGAGGAGCAAGGCAAGGACGGTCTTAGGTGGAGGAGAAATTCTATTTCAGTGCTAACAGATACACATTTTTCCTATGCAAAGTGGAAATTATGATCGCAGCACAGGATGTTGGCATTTAGCACTTTCAAATTCCTAATCAGAAATGGGATTCAGCAAGTTGTTTTTAACTAAACAAAAACTGTAGGAGGTCTTATTTAACTTTTGATTTTAGAATAAACTTTGTATAATCACTTTCTATCCAGGACTGTTTTGACTTGAGGACATGGGGGAGGCGGAGGGTTTGCAATTTTCAAACCAATAAGAGACCAAGAGAAGAAAGCATGAGTTCACAAGGTCAGACGTGGAAGTCAAGAACTGCCTCCTTGTCATCTGCAAGTAATAAGTGTGTATGATACTCAGAACTTAAAAATCATCTTGCCTTAAAAATCTTTGATGAGAAAGAACAGGAGGGGGAAAATCCTAACCCTACAACAGAAGTGCATATAATTTTCAAAGGAATTCTAGTTACTGATCTCTACCGCCTCTGTGAACTCATGAGACATACACTAACATGGGAATTGATTTTTCCAAACTGTTGGTTTCCACAGGTCTGGACACTAATTCCCTGGAGGGTGTTCGCATTGGTGCCGCAAATTAGAATATTACAGATGCCAATCATTGTTTTTCTTCTTCAAAAATTAAATTATAATTTTTTATTGAAGTATAATTGATACAGAACGTTGTATTAGTTTCAGTGCACAACAAAATTATTGGATATTTGTATATGTTGTGAAATGACTGTCATCATCAGAGATAGTTACAGTGTTTTTGATGATAACTTTTAAGATCTCCTCCATTAGCAACTGTCAACTCTGCAATGCAACATTATTAGTTGTAGTCACATCCCCAGGACTTCCCTCATTGTTTTCTGGTCTTTTGTTCCTTCTTGAAGCTTTCTTAAAATAGTAATATGCAAAATTGTATTATTTTATCCTAAGCTGAATAGCGTTACCAATTTCCCTACTCTTAAGTTTTGAAAACATGACCATGCTGTGAAAATTTATAGGGACTTAGGGGCACCTGGGTGGCTCAGTTGGTTGAGCATCTGACCTCAGCTCAGGTCATGACCTCATGGGTCCTGAGTTTGTGCCCCACATCGTGCTTTCCGCTGTCAGTGCAGAGCCTGCTTCAGATCCTCTGTCCCCCTCTCTCGCTGTACCTCCCTGACTTGTGTTTTCTTTCTCTTTCTCTCTCTCTTCCACAAAAATAAGTAAATATATAAATATATATAAACATATATATAAATATATAAATAAATTAAAATTTTATTTATTATTAAAAAACTTATAGGGGCTTGAATCACAATCCACCAATGACCTTTTGCCAGAGGACTTCAGGTACTTCTATTATAATAAACATTCCTCCCTTGATTTAGGTTTAACTGAATAAGTCAGAGTTCTCTTTGTATTTTTTTGTCCATTTCCACATTTGAAACTTTTTTTATCAACATTAGAACATGTTCAAGATAGACGTTAGCATTGTTTTAGCCTTTACAAAAATGTTTTTATTTATTTTGAGAGAGAGGGCACCCAAGAGCAGGGGAGGGGCCAAGAGAGGAGAGAGACAGAATCCCTAGTCTCTGTGCTGTCAGCATACAGACTCACAAACCCGAGATGATGCCCTGAGACAAAATCAAGAATCAGATGTTTAACTGACTGAGCCACCCAGGCACCCCACGTGTTAGCTTCTTTTAAGTGTAGAGTTGGGTGGTATTAGCATTGACCTTGGAAGGAGTGAGGGAACTCCTGATTCCTTGAGCACTCTCTCACTTTTGCACAGGGCTGACTGAGCTCAGGACAGACCCATGACAGCTCCGGATGTTAAGGCACCACAGGATTTCTGGCCCAGGAGATCAGAAGCCCCCTTCTCATCTCTTCTGGACGAGCAGAGGAGTGTGAGATGTAGGGGTCCATCTGACCTCCCAGGACCCACTGCCCGCAGCCCCCTTCACTCTTGTGCTCTGTGTCTGGGGACAGGCTCACAGAGGGAGCTACATTCCCCACCATGGTTTATGCTTTCGTCACTATTTCTCTAAACAGTCTGCGTGGCAGGTTTAGAAGAGTGAAAACACTCTAATGGAAATACTCCTTTGTCCCCATGGGAAAGTTGCTTTCATGGCCCACAACATAGAGGGCCAAGCATGGCAGGCCTGCCTGAGCTTTGACCGACATGGAGAAACAATAGTTGAAGTGAGAACCATCTGTGTTTGGGAGTTCTGTCCGATCTACCCTCTCCTCTCTGACCTGTGTGCACTGAGAGAACTCACCAGAATTTTCGCAGGGCTCTGTCTGTGGAGCTCCGGTGCATGCACGTCTCTCTTCCTGACAAGATGAGGGATGGTCGAGTTCCGCAGAAAGGCGCTCAGCTCGGGAGTCTCCTCTGGGGCTGTGACGGGCTGTGAGAGCAAGCAAGTGACGGCGTGTCAGTCTCATAAATCTTGCCACCTTTCCATCAGCCTTGGACGGCAGGCACTTTTCCCCCCTCAACTGGCTATGAGTCACATGAGAAGTCAGACCTGTCCTGATTGATCAGCAGCGTGTTTAACAGCAAAATGAACTGTGCTGACAAAGGACCAAAGCTTCCCATTCTCCAACGACAGGAACTCCTGAGGGATGGGGAATGCATTCCTGGAAAATTTATCTCGTAGGCATACGATTTTTTAGCAGAAGTGATTTCCCCAGAAGGGAGTGACTTTTTAAGCATGAGTCATTTTCTTGTTACTTTACTCTCATCATATATTGGGGTGAAACTCCACCTAGTTCCTGGTGAAACTCAGGAACCTTCTGTGTGGTGAGACGGATCCTGAGGTGGCAGGAAAGTGAGGCGCTGGCCATGGCAAAACAGCGTGATATATGGTCAAGGACCCAACTTCGGCAAGTCTGAGCCCCACACTCCTAAAGTCGTAAGACATGCTCCCTCTGGAGTGAATTGTGTTCTAATAAACATGACTTTTCCAAAGCACGCCACATGAATATTGTGCTGTGAGTGGGCTTGTTTTCGGCCCTGAGTTTGTTTTGTGAGTGTTCTAGAACTTACGATTCTTATCTGAGGCTCCATGCTGGGTATATCTGATAGCTGGATAAATATTTTGAAAGTTCCAATAAATCTCACACAATATCCTATTAAAATTCTTCATTTTAAACCAACTGGACATAGAAGCATAGTCTTCTGTCCCTCCCCCACTGAGTTCCCCAAACACATGCTTTTCTTTCTAGTCCCAGGAGCAGTACTAGTAGCTCATTTCTATGGGATGAAAAAAGATATTCTTTTATTGTAGATGTAGGATACATTACAAAAGATGAAATGGGAGTGCTCGGTGTGCGGTAAGGACCTAGAAAAATCTAACGGATAAACAGAAAGAGAGAGTCCAGACTCGTCAGTATGCCATGCATAGCCGACTTCTCCAGCCTCATTTCTTACAAGAGCCCTTCACATCCTGCTCTGCAGTGTGCAGAGCCTCTGTCCACTCGAGGTGTGCACCAGGCCAACTCTTGAGCCCCTGTTTGATATTCTGCACGAAGGCTCCATCCCCCACCCCGTCAGCATCCATCAAGCTGTAGAGAAACTGTCTACGACCAGTTGCCCAACGAGAAGAGGTAAAGCGATAAGCATAGAGTCACATATAACATCCAAGGAAATATCAGGAAGCAGGGAGACGAAGAAGATCCAGGGAGGAAAAGGAAGATGGGGAAGTCGGATGTAAGAGACAGTCCAGGAAAGCGTAACTCTAGGGAAGCCCAAGGAAAAGAGAGCTGCAAAAACAAAGGAGTGACAGTGTCAAGTCCTGCCACTGAGTAAAGAATTAGGACTAAAAGGAGTCATTAAATTTGTCACATAAGAAATTATGGACATACGATCTAGCAGTTTCCCTCTGTGTATTCACCTAAAGAAAGGGAAAACACTAGTGTGAAAAGATCTATGCGCTTCCGTATTCCTGAAGCATTACTTATAGTAGCCAAGACATGGAAGCAACCTGTGTCCATTGACAGATGAAAGAATAAAGATGTGGTGTACACACACACACACACACACACACACACACACACATTATCCAAACATTAAAAAAAAAAAAAAAGAAAATCCTGCCATTTGCAAAAACATGGATGACCTCGTGGGCATTATGTTAAGTGAACTAAGACAAAGAAAGAGAAATACCATGTGGAATCTAAAAAAGAAATAAAAAAAGATCACCCCAACCTCCCCAAAACCCAAACCAAACCTCACAGATCCAGAGGACAGGTTGGTGACTGCACAGTTGGCGGGGCTGGGGAGAGGGGTGAAACGGGTCAAAGTGGTCAAAAGGCATAAACTTCCGGTTATAAATTAAACGATGGGAAGTACAGCATAGTGACTACAATTAATAATATTGCGTTGTGTACTATTCCTGCAGTCCTAGGATTAGCAGTAGGAGTAAAATAATAGCCCATAGAGAAGAAAATGCTTCAACGTCCTGTGTGGTTGCATCAGATGCAGCCTGTGTACAGATAAAGAACATGTTTGTGGTGGCCCGTGGTGTGTCATCATTTACAAATACTTAGGAGTGATCTCTCTGCAAAACGCAGGACTCACTTTGAGCCAGAGAATGCACGAGATTCACAGAAGGGGTTGATAAAACATGCTTCTTTGTTTCAGTAATACTGTTTTACGGACAGAGGAATGTCCCTCCTCAACGCCACCCTGAGAAAGTCTTCGAATGGCTTACAAACCAGTGTTGTGACGTGGCATTCCAGAAGTTGTTTCAAAATACAAGACAAAACAAAAACCCAAAAAACAAAATGAACAAAACCCCCCAAACAAGGGAGAAGCTAGCCAAGAAATGTAAACAACAGGTACAGCCTATTTTCTAGATGAACTTTGGAGCCTCTTTCACAACCCATTGTTAACCCACAGGTCAATGTGTTTCCTTAATCTGAAATCCTTAGTGGTGAGGGCCTCTTAGCACCCCAGTTAGGCAGACATTCGGTTCAGAATACAGTTTGCTAAGTGTCCAAGCAGCTGGTGGTAAACACCCAAATATCTTCTTCGGAGCAAATGTGAAAATTGCTCCTTTCTGTAATAAGGAAATGATTCTTAGTAAATCCGGTTCTTTCCCCAGCTGTGATTCAGATTTGGACTCCGACAGGAGTTTTCTATTTTCATGACTCTTCACCAAACTCTTCACTCTGGGCTAGGTTTAAATTTATGAATTAAAGGGATACTGGATAGCTGGATTGTGCAAGAGAGTTGGAAATGCAGCTTTTGAGGAAAACAGTAGAAATAAGATTAAGGGCTCTTTGAACCCAAACAAACAACGCATGCTATCTTCTTCTTGTTTGTGATTTGTCTTTGTATGTCAGGCATTTGTAGTTCACAAAAGATGGTGGACTTTCTCTCTTGTAACTCTTTGTCTATAATTAAATCGAAGTAGAAACAGACCCAGGTGGTCAGTCTACCATGTCATTTCTTTTAAGACATAAATGTTAAGGATTTGTCAGAAGAGAAACAAAAGAATTTTTTTTTTTAACATTCTGAAAAGTTCATGCAAAGAATGACTAAAAGAATCAATTCACTCCACTGGTGATTTTGGAGCTTTTCTTAGTTGGGGGACATATTTATATTTATTTACATTTAAAAATTTACAAGAGCACCTGAAGACCATCTTAAAGGGAAGATAAGGCAGGGGCACCTGGGTGGCTTGGTAGGTTGAACTTCAGGTCATGATCTCGCAGTTCCTGAGTTCCAGCCCCACATCACTGCTGTCAGCCTGTCAGCTCAGAGCCTGTTTTGGATCCTCTGTCCCTCTGTCCCTCTGTCCCTCCCCGACTTGTGTTCTCTCAAAAGTAAGTAAGCATTTAAAAAAAAGAGAGAGAGAGAAGATAAAGCAAAGAGAAATAAACCCTGGAGAATGTGTTACTCTTGGTGACTGAAAATTGGACCTCTAAGGCATTGCTAAATATACAAGGTGGGGGGCGCCTGGGAGGCTCAGTTGGTTAAGTGTCCGAATTTGGCTCAGGTCATGATCTCATGGTCTGTGGGTTCGAGCACCGCATTGGGCTCTGTGCTGACAGCTCAGAGCCTGAAGTCGGTCTTCGGATTCTATGTCTCCCCCTCTCTCTGACTCTGCTGCTCATGCTATTTCTCTCTCTCTCTCTCAAAAATAAATAAAACATTAAAAAATAAAAAATAATAAATGAAAGGTGGGATGCCTGGGTGGCTCAGTTGGTTAAGTGTCCTACTTTGGCTCAGGTCATGATCTCACATTTGTGAATTTGAGCCCCAACATGGGGCTCTGTGCTGACACCTCAGAGCCCACTTCTGATCCTCTGTCTCCCTTTTTCTCTGCTCCTGCCTTGCTCATTTTCTCTCTCTTTCTCTCTCAAAAATAAATAAACATTGTAAAAAAATTAATAAAGCATGAATGAAATTATTCTATCAGGGGGAACGTGAAAGAGAAGAGAGAACGCAAGCAGGTTGGGAGTTGTACCCAGTGTCTATGCATTCTGAATTAATAAGAAGCAGGAAGTAAATGGAGGCAATAACGAAGGAAAAAATTCTCTTAAGGGTAAGATAGAACTGCAAATTGCCAAGCCACACTACAGTCTGTGTGCTCACTGCTTTAAAAACAGGAAAGAAAGACCAACAACTCATTGCAGAGCTCTAATCCTTGGCGAATGGCCTCTCTGTTGCTGTGTCCATGTATGTACTATCTGGTTGTAATTCGGGCTTCCTGTGAGAATGGTCGCATACCAGACAACTGTAACCTTCTGCCCCCATGGCTCCAAAGCCCGTGCTTTGGGCAACATTGGCTTTCTCTCATTTGCAGTCACCCCAGCCCAGCCTCTGTCAGATCGTTGGTGCCTCTGGCTTCTTTCTTGCACCAGGGCCCGGAACGTGGTGCCCTGATCTTAGCGTACGTTGAATCCCCCCCCCCCCCCCCCCCCCCCCCCCCCCCCCCCCCCCCCCCCCCCCCCCCCCCCCCCCCCCCCCCCCCCCCCGCCCCCCCCGCCCCCCCCGCCCCCCCCGCCTGCCCCGGTACGGTCTGACACTGTGCAGCCATTTTGTCCAGTTGTCACACTTGGCCGCTGGGGACGAGATCATGCCAACTTCAAAAAAAAAATCCCTTTCTCTGTATGCAACTCTGGTTCCTAAATATTTGCTTTTTCAGCTACATCTTATCGAGAGATCATAGCTTATCTGGAGGACTCTCCAAACTCCAGGATAAAGTCCACCAAAATAAGATAATGGATAGTTTGAGACCATTCTTTGAACGCCTTTCGGACAGTTGAGAATTGCTGTATCCAACTGTAAAACTTTATTTCAAGAAGGATCTGGAATGAATTAGATGTAACGGATTGGTTGGGAATGCTGCAGACAGTTGAGTGTGGATGGTACAATGTGAAGAGCTGGCCACGCTAAAATCCTCTGTCTCTGAAGCCCAGAGGCAGAACTTCCATCGCCCTGAGTTCTTAGAAGACGGAGACAGGAACTTGATGAAGTGAAACCATCATGGGAGAAACAGAAAACCAAAGACAGCGACTATTTCACCAGGCGGTGGAAGTGAAGGCAGGAGTGAATGGACCCCTGGCGATGCCCCCCTCCTCCGGCTCCCCCTGCGCCGGGCACCAGGAGAGGCCATGCGGCTCACTCCCTTTTCCCAGACCCCATCACCTGCGCATGCTCCCATACCCCTTCACACTTGGGCGTTTGAGCAGCATCCACAAAGCAGGCTAAGTGAATCCCCACAAAGCCTGATATGAGGCAAGTATTTAAAAAATGACTCACAAACTTCTAGACATATCTGGGTGTGTCCTTGCCTGCACCCCACACCCCCCAAATTTAGTCACTGATGCTCTATATTGGGGCAATGAGTGAGGGGGTGTGGGTGAGAACTTCCGCCCATTGTCTCCCATAATCACGGTGGTGCCCTTCAGAGGCAGTCGCTCTTCAAACCTTGGGGACATTTGGGCCACTCAGTGGGTTAACTAAACTGTATAGTCACTGTTTTGAAATTTTCTTTTAATGTTTTATTTATTCTTGAGAGAGAAAGAGAGAGAGACAGTGTGAGCAGGGGAGGGTCACAGAGAGAGGGAGACACAGAATCTGAAGGCAGGCTCCAGACTCGGAGCTGTCAGCACAGAGCCTGACGCAGGGCTCAAACCCACAAACCGTGAGATCATGACCTGAGCCAAAGTCATAGGCTTAACTGACTGAGCCACCCAGGTGCCCCAACTGGTCACTGTTTTGAAGACTGAATCCCGTTCAGACCTTATCAGACTTCAAGGTTTATGTGAGGAGACTCACATTTGAAATACATGTTCAGTTTACAGATGGGTTATATTTCAGAAGATTTTAGACTAAGTGTTTGGCACTCAGAATGCATTTCTCTTTAGAAACAATCTTTTACATGGTGGTTCAATTTGCAGGCCAGCCCCCCCCCCCCAAAAAAAACCCCTTACTTTATCTACAATATGGATTTGATGAGGGAAACTATGTATTTGCAATAAAAAATAAAGCCAGGGAAGTTGCCATAGGAGTAACTGTCTTAAACAATAGAAAAAACCCACATTGCGTTAAATATATTAGTTGTACTCAATGCTATTAGGCTTAATTAGGTAAAAGGAGGAATTATTTTGAAATGTTGTAGAGATTCTGCAGGGGATATCTGGGGAATTTCAAAGGTTTTAGAGCTGGTGGTGTTGGCTCCTTGGAACGGATGGCCTAGAAAATGTTTCTAAGGAAATCTGGACAGTTTCTTCATCATCAGCACATTTCCTCAGACATTTGTGGGAATGGCAAAGAGGCCGTGAAGAAGGGAGCTACCTTCAGTGGTTAAGTGGGGCGGGGGGCGGGGAAAAGAGAATGTATACAGAAGCAGAAAGTGGACAAAAAGGCACTTGTGACCCTGAGAGAAAGGGGCTTTCCTGAGGGGAAATCAGTTGAATGGTTGGAGAGGCTTGGTGGGGGACTAGAAAATCCTCCAGAGGACACCTCAGAAGGTTGATGTGGGAGCTTTCCCCCCGACAGACCTGTGGCTTGCCTGGGCTGTTTCGGTGGCTTGTCCAGTGGGGAACAGAGCGTCCTCAGAAAGAACTTGTAGAAAATGAACTGCTCATAGATGCCAATGTTTTAGGAGGCACTCACTAATTATTGCTCTATTTATAAAGGAATTGTAGGAGCGCCTGGGTGGCTCAGTCAGTTAAGCATCCTACTCATTTTTTTAAATGTTTATTTCTTTTTGAGAGACAGAGACAGAACATGAGCAGGGGAGGGGCAGAGAGAGATGGAAACACAATCTGAAGCAGGCTCCAGGCTCCAGGCTGTCAGCACAGAGCCTGATGTGGGGCTCGAACTCTGGAGCCATGAGATCATGACCTGCCTGAGCTGAAGTCAGATGCTCAACCAGTTGAGCCACCCAGGCACCCCAGGCAGCCTACTCCTGATTTCAACTCAGGTCATGATCTCACAGTTCCTGAGATTGAGCCCCGAGTTGGGCTCTGCACTGAGCATGGAGTCTGCTTGGGATTCTCTCTCTCTCTCTCTCTCTCTCTCTCTGTCTGCCCTTCCCCTGCTCAAGCACTCTCTCTCAAAATAAATAAATAAATAAACTTAAAAAAAAAGAAATTGTAGAACCAAATCATGAGGCATTTTACCTTGGTGGGTAAATGAGATTGATTATTGATTACTAGGATTTAATTTTGCTGATTAAAAGTATAGATGTTTATTTTTAAATATCTATATTAAAAATAGCAATTAGCTTTGATGCAAGAATCTGAAATTGATACCTAAGTTAAAAAAAATTCCCAGACCTTTTCTAGATCTAATAATTTGTTCATTAATCTCCAATTTGTATTTAAGAGAAAAGACTATTATCTAGGAAGAAATAAATTGCGAAGTAAGTTTATAGTGACTTATTTAAATTACTTAATATCTTATGAAGAAAACAACTTCTAAGTACTCTCAGTTGTTGATAGCTGCTGATATAAAATATAGTGATAATTAATTTTTAAAATCTATTTACTGATAAAAACCCTTTTAGACTGTCTGAGTTATATGTGGTACATATAGGTAAAGGTACTTGGAGGTCCTGAATGTAAAAACATTTCAAGTTTTTCATTATTCCAAATTTCAAGAATTCATGACTTGTTATTTATTATTTTGGGGAGCCATTCCTTCACCTTGTACTCAAATATTCTTATATTCATGTTCTAAAATTGAGAGTTTTATTAAAAATTTTTATAATGTTTTTTATTTATTTTTGAGAGACAGAGACAGCGTGAGCGGGGGAGGGGCAGAGAGAGAGGGAGACACAGAATCTGAAGCAGGCTCCAGGCTCTGAGCTAGCTGTCAGCACAGAGCCCAATGCGGGACTCAAACCCTCAAACCGCAAGATCATGACCTGAGCTGAAGCCAGATGTTTAGCCGAGTACCCAGGTCCCCCCAAAATTGAGAGTTTTATAAAAGGAGCATAATTAAGTTGCATTTAAAAAATTACTATCGTTAGATTTTTAAAAGATGTTTATTTATTCATTTTGAGACGGAGAGAGAGAGAGAAAGAGAGACAGTACGCTTGAATAGGGAAGGAGCAGAGAGAGAGGGGGAGAGAGAGAATCCTAAGATCCCAGGCAGGCTCTGTGCTATCAGCATAGAGCCTGACTTGGGGCTCGATCTCATGAAGGATGAGATCATGACCTGAGGGGAAATCAAGAGTCAGACGTTTAACTGACTGAGCCACCCAGGTGCCCTTAGCCCTAAAGTTTTAATCAAAGTTTACACTTTAAAGAATATCTGTGTAGCAGGGAACGCAGGTGCACGAATCTGTCCACACTAAAGGTGAATTATCTATTGGTAATTTTCCAGTCACTGCAAATAATTGTTAAATTGCAAGAAAAAAGAATTCACAACCAACATGGCGCACATCACACAAGTTACATAAAATATACAAACATGTAAATAGTGTCATAGATAAACCAAACATTACACTCAAGAGTTTAGAAACCTTCCCCATGATCATGAGTTCCAAGAGTCCATGACTGAAGTAGAGAACCCATTAACTATAGCACATGACATGTGGAAGCTTGAATTACTTAGATGTTTTACATTATTAACATTTGAAGATGTTACTTTATAGTAAGCCACTGTCCTTGAAGACATTAAAAATCATGTCAATGAAGAGCCAAGAGAGAGGAAATTGGAAGAAAAAAAAACCCAGGGAGGCACTATTTTAAATAGTTTTTTGGAATATAAGTGGCCTTATTTATTATTTCCCCTTGAAGAAGAAGACTTGTTGCCCTAGAAATCCTTTAATACTGAACCCCCTTTACACATCTTCTCTTGGAATAGAAAGCACGTTGGGTTGAAGAGGAAAGCCTTTCATAACTGGCCACATCTCCGCCTACTAGAGTAGAGGCAGACCCGGGTTCCAAATGGTTGAGTTAGTATTTCATGAAGCAACGTTTCTAATAGAGACACTGTCTCCCTGAGCTGCTAGACAATGTGCATTCTTAAAATGAAGTTCTCTTTGGAGGATAACATCTGGTTAAAAAGGGGTTTTTTCCTCCACCATTCACATGTGACATTTTCAAGGGTTTATGCTAATTATGTTCTTTTCATCCCAGAAGAAACTCAAAGCCAGATTTGGATCTGAATCTGAATGAGATCGGGTCCTCAGACCCTTGAGCTTTCAGCGTGGATGTCAGGTGGGGGTTACAGAGGGGAAGTTTCCGGCTCCCCTCAGACTCTCCCTCTAAACAGACCACCAGGTGATTGGCTGTGCTTAAGAACTGGAGAAACACTGCTCTAGGCTTCTCTATAAGCTGCCCTGAAGAATGGGCTCCAGAAATTTCCAGTCTGGGGGTTCTCAGGGCACTGAGATGGCCTTTGGCAAATTATCGCATTTTACTACTTGCTATTGGCAACATCTGGAGAAGTCCATTTTGGCAAAGATCCTTATATCTTCTGGCAGTGTACCAAAAGGACTCTAAAAATAGCATTTGGTATGAATTCTCCAAAACATGACATGTCTACTTACAATTTTGGTTTGGTTGTTCTGCTAGTCAAACCATATGCAAAAGGTCCACATTAAAGTAGACTAAATAAATGACAGGTTGCCATGAACAATAGAACCAAGAGAAATGTTAAGTTTTCCAGGAGTGACAGTTTAAAGTTAGGTCTGGCATTTTAGCCATAAAATAGAAAGAAAAGGCCGGATAGATTATCACTGAAAGAACTTACCCTTATAGTTATTTTGCCTTAAAAAAATTAAAGCTACAGTTTAATTTTTTTTTCCTTCCCATAAAAAGCAGGCAGAGCAGCTTAGTCAGACCAGGTCCCTACCTTTATATCTTGTGGGTTGATGTCAGGATTCGTTTGACACCGCAGAGGTCCGAGAGTTTGAATATGAAAAATGTAGAGGAGAAATTCGTCCCGGGCGGAAAATGGCCAGCCCACCTCCAGGAGAGTGTCACTGATGGTACTCGGTCCAATATTGTGCAGCTGCAAGCAAGGGACACATCAAATGATGGTACAGCACAAAACAGGAAGACGAAACCATACTTCATGCCCATTCTAAGGAAGCATGTATTTGCGGTTTTCGTGCACCTGAGCTAGGGTAGTGGCTATACGAAAATAGAATCTCTGTCAGCAAAGAGGAGCTCCAAAAGCAAGAAGTGCTGGTGCTCGGACAAAAATCTTCCCTTTTATGAAGCTCTAAGGGCAGATTTCCTTAGCAAAGACCATGTCAACCAGGTCTGATGGCGCTCTTTACCTTAAATGTATATTCATTTAATCGCAGTGCTAGAAATGCAATTTTAATTACATGCTTTCAAAACCTAGTTATTCTCTCTTTACAGTGAAATCTGCCTTTTTCCTGACTACTGACTTGTCAATTGTAACCATATGCGGCGCACTCTCTTTCAGCCTCTGGAAAAATGGTTATCCATCAAATGCCAAAGACTGTCCAGGCTCACCACAGTTCACTGCCAGTGCGCATTTCAAAGCTGGGCTCCTTCTGTTTTAATCAGTGAATCTCAAAGAAAGGCCACATCTCCTAAAGAGATGAGGCTTTTCAACACATGAATCCTGTACTCACAGGACACAAGAGAGCTTGAGAAGTTTGCGAAATGTATTTCAATTTCTTGTGGTTTTGAAAATTCGCTTCAAAGTTAGCAGGAAACTTTTGCCTTTTTTTTTTTCCACAGTTCTGATCAGTGTAATGATCAGTAAAACAATTTATAATTGGTTTATTATATTATTAGGTGGCTCATTTAATTCACATTATCAAAGCAACATGGTACACTGATAACAGTGTGTTTTGAGAAATGAGAATAGCATGGAAAAAACATGTGATGACAGCTTTGTCACCAGGGGTTATTACCCTAAAATCTTATGATCTGTTTCTGCTAAGATTAGAAGCGGGGCTTCCCCGAGAATGACTGAGTTTGAATATGGTTGCAAACTAAAGTTTCACCCTTCTTCAGCAGAAACCGGTGCACACAAGGTTCACTCAATTATTTGACAGTATTTTTTTTTTCCAGCAAGATTCTTCATCTGAGAGGCCTTGGGGACTGGTTATCCTTTTGCTATCAAAGGGGCTTAGGGCAAAGCTTTGATCCAGCTCTGGACACGGCTGATTGTGAACCACAGGTTGGGCAGGTGACAGGTTTTCGTGTTGACACTGTGCAGGAGTTGATGCTTCTTGCCCACGTATGTAAACAGCTCATCGGTTTTGAAACGGCTTCATTGTTAACCTTAGAGAATGCTATTCATGCCCCTTGTAGCTTAAGATGCAAGTCACAGTCAGGATTATTAGGTCAGTGGAATGAGTTACATAGGAAACAGAGAACATTAAATAAGTAGGGACCTCAAACAGAAGATGGCTTGGAGCATTGTTTTTTACCAAAATTCTATTCCTGATTCTTTGAAATGAGCAGGAATAACTACTCTCCACTAATAGTAGTTACTTTATTTATTTATTTATTTTCAAAGAACAACTACTGGGGCGCCTGGGTGGCTCAGTCGGTTAAGCGTCCAACTTTGGCTCAGGTCATGATCTTGCAGTTTGTGGGTTCGAGCCCCACGTTGGGCTCTGTGCTGACAGCTCAGAGCTTGGAGCCTGCTTCAGATTCTGTGTTTCCCTCTCTTTCTGTTCCTCTCTTGTTTGTGCTGTTTCTTTCTCTCTCAAAAATAAATAAATCATAAAAAATACCAACTACTGAACTAACCCTGACTACATATTAGTTTCTAACTCTAAGAAATTTAAATGTTTCAATAATTTTTTAAAAATGTTTATTTATTTTTGAGAGACAGAGAGAGACAGATCACAAGCAGGCAAGGGGCAGAGAAAGAGGGAGACACAGAATATGAAGCAGGCTCCAAGCCCAATGCAGGGCTTGAACCCACAGAATGAAGGATCATGACCTGAGCCAAAGTCAGGACGCTTAAGAAATTCATATGTTTCAGTTTATGTGCCAACAAAGCTCTTCACTATTCACAATTTAACACTTGAAGTGGGAAAAGATCATCAGGGCTTTCTCACTGCTGGTTTACTTCTGGAAAATATTTTTTCTAATCAGTGGACTATTTAAAATCTAAGAATAAGTTATTCATATATATACACACACACACACAAATATCTATGGGTTTTTTGTACAATAGTGAATAATCCATAAAATTTTCTCTGATACCTTCCGGTTGGTAACTTTCAGTTTAAGAGGTGGGTAGATTTTAAGGATATTTGAACATGTAGGAAGAGGCAAAATACAGTCTAGGGAGCTGGTCGTTTTCATGGTTAGGCTGTTAAAACATTAAAGGAAGAGGAAATAAGGAACATTTAGAAGAGAGCAGTAGGGGAGCCTGGGTGGCTCAGTCGGTTAAGCGTCTGGCTTCAGCTCAGGCCATGATCTCGCAGTTGGTAGGTTTGAGCCCCACATTGGGCTCTGTGCTGACAGCTCAGAGCCTGGAGCCTGCTTCAGATCTCCCTCTCTCTCTCTCTTCCCCTCCCCTGTTTGTGCTCTCTTTCAAAAATAAAAACATCTAAAAAATTTATAATAAAAGAGAACAGTAACAAGATAAAATATTCTCACTATATAATGGCTCTCACCACTAAAAAGCAAGTGATTCGTACACTCCCCCCACTGCCATAGGACAGTAGTATGTAAAGCTCAGATCTTGGATCGATGTCCTTCAGAATGTTACTAGAGTTTATCAGTAAACTACTGAAACAGCTTTAAGATAGTTAAAGGCTACCTCATAAATATGTTCCACCAACGGTCCAACTCCCTCCTCTTTGTGGGGCTCCTCTTCCGGTTCCCAGTTATGAATGGGCAGAACGATCTGCGGAGGGTGGGACACTCTGAAACACGGAATGTTTTGTTACTTGTAGCTGGTGACACAGGTTAAATTAAGGCAGGCTTCACTAGTGGACGGTACACTAACAGCAACCGGAAAAAGTGGCCTGCAATTTATTTGAACAGATATGGCCCATATGGAAAAAAAAAAAAAGCGCTGAAAGTGATGTCCAGCAAACGAGCTAAAGGAATAGTAAAGGATCTAAAACATCTTCCGAAGGCTCTTCCCGGTCTCTAGCTCAGAGGCGGACATTTTATAGCATTTCATTGTTTGGGCACTAGGGGGCAGAGCGGAGAGCATTCCTGAGTTGAGATGGATAATTAAATATATACACATATAAATGTATCCATCTATCTATAGGTCCTGTGTAAGTGTATGAGTGTGTGTGTGTGTGTGTGTGTGTGTGTGTGTGTACAGGATATAAAATCCCTGCTTCAAGCCATACTAAGAAATGGGACTCTTTTTGTGGACAAAAATCCATAATTCTGTGCAGTGTGTTAAGCATTGAGTTGTGAAGAAATGTAGTTTTTAATTGAATATCAGAGGTGAAAAGCGGCCGCTTGTAAATTCCTCCTTCTGAGATTTCTTTGGCTTCCGTTAATGCAGCCATACCTCCCCCACGGCTAGGCCCAGAGCCAAAATAAATCCTGGTGGAATTCTAGAATTGTCTTCTAGATAGATAACTCAGGAAGAGAGACAGAGAGAGAGTCACATGATGTAATCATTTAAGTAGGATATTAACTCGATACAGGGATATTTTTTTTTGCCTGCCATTTGCACTTAGAATAAAAGCACTGGGTGAATACAGTATAGTACTTGGCATTATTCTACAGTAAAAGCTGGTTACAAACCAAATTGTTATTTTTATGTAAGCTTAACAAGATGAATTCCCAAAAGAACAATGACTTTCTAGCAATTTTGAGGCAAATGTATGTTTAAAAGAATTCCTAGACCTTTAGTTAAAAGTAACTTGAACAGAAAATCCCTCTTTTGGCAATCAGATGTCTTAAATACCCCTTTTCAGGCATTAGTAACGAACACAGCCTCTAGCAACTTCAAACAGCGATCTTTATTTTCCCCTCTGAGTAATCTCTTTCTAAAGCAGAAAGCAAAATTTATTGGGCTAACTACGGACCCAAGGGCAAGTAATTTAATTTCTGTGTGTCCCCATTTCCTCATCTGGAAAATTATGATAAACTCTTTGGGTTGTATACCACAAATGATTGGAAAACATCTCAGAGGCTCTTGTGAAAGTTAATTTGGCTGCATTGTCTTCTAGGAGTGGGTGGAAGAAGTAAGTATATTTTTTAAACTGACAACCCACAGAAATGCTACTAAATTATAAAACCCTTTGCTTTCATCCTCAGTGGGCAACCATTCAAAGAAAAGTGCAGGGTGCAGCCTTGCTGGGCTGATACCTCCATGTCCCCTACTCTTATATTGGTTTGCTGGTTTGTCATGCTCCCCCTTCTGACTTGATGTGATTCATTCATGTTCAGACCAGACACTGGGGACCCGGTGAGGGGAAGAGCACAGAACACAGAAGGTTACTTTCATGTGACTGAAGCCCAGAGTGTTTGGGCTTCCTTTCCCGTGGAGTCTTCACAACCTAGCCACCCAGAGCTTTACTCTGCTCTTAGCTTGGCAGCAGAGAACCGACCATGTGCCATATCCATTGTGAGGCTCTAGGGAAAACTTTTTTTTTGGCATAGAGAACAAGTACAGGACAAGGATGAGCACACTGTCTCTGAAAAATTGTGCTCTCATGGTCACCAATCCTGTAGCACTGCTCATAAATGCTCCCGGACCACAGAATCATAAATACTTAGAACCCGACAGGTACTGTGGGGACGATGCGTTCAAAACCCCTCATTTTACCCATGAAAGGAAAACTGATGTTCAGAAAAGTAGGGGTTAGTTGCAGGTGAAGACTAGAGCTCTGGTTTATTCAGTACCAGCCGTTATATTTCCAATGTATGGTTGACCCTTGAAAAACAGGTTTGGACTGTTTATAGGGTCCATTTATAAGCAGATTTTTTTCATATATAAGATACAGTACTGTAAATGCTTTTTTCTCTTCCTCATGATTTTTTGGGTAACATTTTCTTTTCTCTAGTTTATTATTAGCATACGGTATATAAAGCATACACAACATATGTGTTAACCAAGTGCTATGTTATTGGTAAGGCTACTGTCAGCAGGAAGCTGCTAATAGTTCAGCTCTGGGGGAATCAAAAGGTACATGAGCAGTGGGTTGGAGCCCCTGACTCCTCTTGTTCAGAGGTCAACTGTGTTAATGTGACACAGGGGCCACTGAGCAGCAGTGATTTTAGTAAGGACAACTTAAAGAAACCTCCTGCCCCATTTCTATAACAAAATCAAATAGGTATCGAAACAAATAACCCATTATAGGGCATGGCAAAATCATTCAAAAGGTATGGCTCACGAAATTCAGTAATCTATCCTCTAAGACGTTTTCAAATCTGGGGACACCATGCCAAAAGAATGACTCTCTAAAGATTCCAAATAAATAACTGAAACATTGTTCATGGTTTCCAAAATTATTTTTTTTTAAGAAAGAAGAAAGGATGTAATCAACTATTAGAGTAGGGTCAACAGCCCTTATTGAATAACGGTCGCATTCTAGGATGGAAGACAAACCACTGGTCCATGGAGACAGATGGGGGCACCAACGGTAATACTAGACATTAGGAAAGGATTAGGGAAGCAAGGGATTAGGTTTTTGATAAGTTAAAGTCTATAAGCTATTGGATGTTCAAATCTGATGCTGTGGTAGTATGGTGGGAACCCTATTTTCATAATCCCATTTTCAAACACTGTGAGTCCTAAATCGCAGACCACTGATGCTGTGTGGCACAATGGTGGCTCTACCTACGGCAGCCAGCATCCAAACAGACCATGGTTGTTGGTGATTGTAGTGTCCCTTAATCAAACCCACTCAATCCTGATTATATTACAAAGGATATAATTTTATTACTCTTTGTGAGCTCAGTGCATGTGGTGCTGCCTCTTGTGGCCAGATTTACTTCTTACAGACTCCGTGCTAAATTAATCTTTTGTGTTAACAAATGCCATGTAAATCTGCTGAAAGACAGTGTTGTCACATCTGGCTTTAAAACGAATAGAACAATTCTCAGTATTTTGTTTTCTCCATTAAAAGAAATAAATCCACTCAAGTGTATTTTTAAAATGATAAAAAAAACAACACTAAACTAAATTAAGAACTGCTAGAGACAGGGGATGATAAAATATATTGGAAAAAACACACTGGCAATAAAAACAAAAAACAAAAAAAACCCCACCAGATTTTCCTGGAGACTGAGCATGGAAGGTTTTCCACACAGTCGCTGTTTGTTCCTTGAAGAATTAAACATCAGAACTAATATTTTTGCTGAGTATTTGGAATAGAGAGTTTTACTTTGCAAAATGGCTACAAAGAACTTTAGCGCTGTACTAGAGAATAAACTGTGGTCAATTGATGGACATTTATCTAGCGATTCAAAAAATCGCATCCATATGAGAAACCCAATTTTAATGACCTGTTTCGATTATTGGTAAAATGAATAGAAAATTTCTTTCTTTTTTTAAATTAGAAACATTGGTGTCATAAGAGATGGCAGAAATGCATTTGTAAATATTTATCTTATAAATTGGATCTATAAGAATAAATACAGTTATCCCCTGTGCTGCCTTGGCTTGAGTTATGTCTTATGGAATAAAAATAGTTCCTAATAAAATTTGTTTTGAAATTAAAAAACAGTTTCAATTTGTTTTTGGTTAGCAAAACAAAGAAAAACTAAGCTTAAAGAAGTAGGCAAAATTTCATATACTTTAGGTATACATGTTAAAAATATGTAAAAATAAGATAGCACAAAAACACTTATTTCTTCTCTGACCTTCTTTAGTGTTTTTCTCCATTAGACAGAGGAGTTAAATAAGAAATGCACAAAAATGAAACATCTGGATTAGCTACAATTAACTATAAATCAAACTCACTTCCTGTGAGTCAATTCATGAATTAAAGAAGAAATCACAAAGGAGATTACAAAACATTGTGACCGAAAAACCAACATATTCACATTTTGGTATGTGCTTAAGCAATTCTTAGAGGAAAATTTACAGCACTAACTGCCTATGTAAGAAAAGAAGAGAGGTCTCCAGTCAATGATCTAATTTCTACATAGAGGAACCGGAAAAGAAAGAGAAAATCCCAACCTAAAGTGAGTAGAAAGAAGGAAATAATAATAACAAAAGCAAGGGCCAATGGAATAGAAAACAAACAGAAAAAAAGAGAGGGTTAAAAAAGAAGAAAGAAAAATGAATGAAACAAAAAGTCTGCTTCTTTGAAAAGGTCATTAAACTCTAATTAGAGTGACTGGTGGTGGGAGGCAGAGGGGAATAAAAGATACAAATTGCTAATATGGGGAATGATGAGGTCCTACATACATTAAAGGGAAAATGAGAGATTATCATGAGCCATACATATAACAACTTAGATGAAACAGACAACTTCCTTGAAAGACAAACTGAACATTTCCCCTTAAGATCAAGGTAGGATCTAAACACAAGGCAGAGATGTCTTTGTGCACCATGTATGTCTATTTGATCCTGTCTTGACACTCCTAGACTGTGCAGTATGACAAGAAAAAGAAATAAAAGGCATAACTACATAGTAAACAACTTAACCTTTTTCCCAGAGTGGTCTGGCCATTGCCTTCAGCTTCTGAGAGGTGAAGTCTAAGTTCTAGGAATGTTATGTCTGGGAGGAAGAAGTATCTTTGTTTTCCTGGGGGTCTCGGGTCCCAGTGGATATTCCAACAATATAATTTAGGGTGGGGGTTGCCCACATCAGAAAGACCAACAGCGTGATTCAGGGTGGGAGCTTGATCACGTCATATCAGACAACCTGGAGACTGAGATCAATTAAGTGGTCAGTCAGTCAATGAATGAATCATGCCTGTGTAGTGGATCCCCAATAAAAACTGTGAACACTAAGCCTTGGGGAGTTTACTGGGTTGGAGATACTCCATGCATACTGTTATGTACCCGTATGAGGAAAGTTAGGTGTCTTGACTCCATGGAGGATAACAACAGAAGCCTTGTGTTTGCTGGTACCATCCCCAGGCTCCAACTAATGCACTTCTTTCCTTGGCTAATTTTAATTTTTATCTTTTCCCTGTAATGAACTTTATTCATGAGTATAATAGCTTTCAGTGAGTTCTGGGAGTTCTTCTATGTGAATTATTAGCCCTGTGGGTGGTTCGGGGAATCACTCAAATCTGCAAATGGTGTCAGAAGTAAGGGTAATGTCTTGGGGCGCCTGGGTGGCTCAACTGGTTGAGCATCTGACTTTGGCTCAGGTTATGATCTCGTGGTTTATGGGTTCAACCCCTGCGTCAGGCTCTGTACTGACTGCTCAGAGCCTGGACCCTGCTTCAGATTCTGTGTCTCCCTCTCTCTCTGCCCCTCTTTCACTCCCGCTTGATCTCTCTCTCTCTCTTTCAAAAATAAACATTAAAAAATAAAAAAAAAAAGGGTAATCTCTCATGGATACCATTCCCTCAAACTTTGTAGTTGGTTAAACTTTTGCAAATACAGATTAATCAGGGAAAACAAAATCAAACTTTGTCTTCACAGATGACATGGGAATGCTAGAGAAAAGTCTAGGGAATCAACAAACAATAAAGTTACTAGAATGTGTAAGTGACTTTGCTGAGATTTCAGGATGCACTGCTTGCATTTCAAGACTTATTATATATGTAGATCAGTGGAACAGAATGGGGGGTGGGGAAATGGCCTCATAGGTGGAAAGAGGTGTGAAACAATTCCTGGGCGGGGGGGGGGGGGAAGACAGCCCATCAACCAGCATGGCAACTGGATATTCTTATACAAGTGAGCCTTGGACCCTACCTCAGACCAGATACAACAAAGAACTTAACCATAGACCAAAATGTAGAATTGCAAAACCTGTGGAAGAAAATAGAAAATCTTGCGACTCTACAGAAAGCAGAGATTTTTTTTTTTACAAAGGACAGAAAGAAGGCAAACTATAAAACATTTAAAAGTCGGATTTCGTACAAACTAAAAACTTTTGCTTTTTGAACATCACTGTTAGGAAGATAACAAGACAAACCATACACTGGGAGAAATATTTCAGTAAGAAAATATTTGCAGGACACGTATCTGATAGATGATTTTGTATCCAGAATATATAAGGAAATTTTACAGCTTGATAATAAGATAGACAATAATAAATGGGCAAATGTTCATTTATTTTTAAAAATTATTATTATTTTCTGGGCGCCTGGGTGGCTCAGTCAGTTAAGCATCCGACTTCGGCTCAGGTCATGATCTCGCGGTTTGCAGGTTCAAGCCCCACATCCGGCTCTGTGCTGACAGCTAGCTCAGAGCCTGGAGCCTGCTTCAGATTTTGTGTCTCCCTCTCTCTCTGACCCTATCCTGCTCATGCTGTCTCTCTCTGTCTCTCAAAAATAAATAAAAAACATTAAAAAAAATTTTTTAAGTAAAAAAAATTATTATTTTTTTAAATTATAAGGTTGTTTAATGTTTATTTATTTACATATTTAAATTTATTTTGAGAGACAGAGAACATGTTTGGGGGGAGGGACAAAGAGCAGGGGAGAGAGAGAGAATCCCAAGCAGACTCCGTACTACCAGGAAGCCTGTGAGATCATGACTTGAGCAAAAATCAAGAGCCAGATGCTCAACTGACTGAATCACTGAGGCACCCCTGGACAAAATTTTAAAAGGCACTTCAAAGAAAACCCTAATGGCAAATGAGTTGTGAACAGATGCTCAATATCACCAGTCGTTAGAAAATGCTAATTAAAACTCCATAAGATTCTTCTCACATACTTACTACAATGGATAAAAACAAGCAAAAAGCCAAACCTCAAGCACATGCCTATAAGCCCACAGCACAGCTGGAACTCACATCTGCGGGGGGGGGGGGAATGCCAAATGGAAATGGTACAGTCACCAGTCACTTTGAAACGCAGGTTGGCAATTTCTTATGAAATTAACTATACCCTTGCCGTACAACTCAACTCCATTTGTGAAAACAAATATTCCAACAAAGACCTGTATGTGAATGCCTATAGCAGCCTTCTTATTTATAGCCCCAAACTTGGAAATAACCCAAATATTCGCCAAGCTGTGGATGGATGAACAATTCACAGGACTTCTGTACAGTGGGCTACTTCTCAGCAATACAGAGACCCAGACCACTGATCCCTGTACGAACACGGGTGTTTGTTCAAATCATTACACTAAGTGAAAGAAGCCAGATTCAAAAGGCTACATTCTGTACAAGTAGATTTATATTATTTTTTCTGGAAAGACAGCCTGGGAGTAGGGGTTGGGTTAACTACGAAGGTGCATGAGAAGCTATGTCGGGTGACAGAACTGTTTTACATTGAATGTCCTTGTGGTGTCTTAATGCTTCAAACTGAACGTCTAAAAAAAGGGTGTGTTTTATTTTATATAATTTATACCTCGATACACCTGACTTAAAAACAAACCACATAAACAGAAAAGATATTTGCAAGCTGTGTCGCTGATAAAGGATTAGTGTCTTAATTCTAGAGTAGGAAGGAGGGGCACCTGGCGGCTCAGTTGGTTAAACATCTGATTTCAGGTCAGGTCTTAATCTCACAGCTTGTGGGTCTGAGCCCTGCGTCGGGCTCTCTACTCTCAGCACAGAGTCCGCTTCAGATCTTCTGTCCCTTTCTTTCTCTCTCTGCACCTCCCCTGCTCACACTCTCTGTCTCTCAAAAATAAACATTAAAAATAAAAATAAAAAAATAGAATAGGAAAGAATTCCTATGACTATGAAAAAAAAAGTCTCAGTAGAAACACGTCCTAAAATAGGAACAGAGTGGAATGGATAAGCAAGTATGGTGTCACTTTACAATGTTAAACTCTACTGCAATTAAAATGAATGAACTAAGGCACCTGCCCTTGACTGGGTGAATGTCGAAAACACTCATTTGAATGAAAAAAAAAATCACAGAAGCACAAACTAAACAAGATTTTGTGTAGCTAAGGTTCAGAGAACTCTCATAGGCTGCACAGCATGATCATTTATAAATATGCACCTGGAGGAAGGATGCCTGGACTCCCATTGTACCTCCCCACTTCCTAGCCGGGTAGCCTTCAACCCCTTGTTCCAAACGTCCTTCACCTATGGCAGCAAGGATACTGGTCCACCTTAAGATGTGCTAATGGGTTGGGGTAGCACATGAAGAATCAATCCCTGTTAGGAATTATTCTCTAATCCACCAGGTGGCGCCTCACTGGTCCCAGGAGGACGGGCGGGGCTCCACCTCCCCGCCTCCCCCACCTCCACAGAGAGCAGCCTTAGGCTCTAGTATCATGGAGACAATGGCTCCTAAGGCAGTGGCCTCAGGTGCCAATATGGAGAAGTGGGAACTACTCAGGACTATGAAAAGGAAAGGGAACTGGGATTGTCAGAGCCCCAAAGACAGCTGACATTTTTAGACAAGTCCTTGATTGTCTTGAGAGAATAAGAATTACAATAAAATCAATGAGGTCCACATTTGTGGAAGATAAGAACTACTGCCCTACATTTCTAATTTCTTTTCGTCCCCCAGGCATGGATTTCCCAAGGTGGTAGTTCTTCTAAGCCTTTTGCTTGATCACTTTCCTCTTGTCTCTCAACTGATTGCTTATTGGTACTTTCTTCAAGGAACAGGACACAAGGAAAAAGTTCTAAAATGGAGATCTGATCTACCCTCCCATCTAAGAGTTGGACCCTTTGTTAAACTCAAGATGTATGGTGAGGCTAGATTTTCATTATGTTTCCACACTAATCATTGGAGAAGGGAGCCTCTCAGGGTATCACCTGTTTGTCTATTTTATCTGGTCTCTTATGTCTAGTTTTTATAGTCTGATTACTGAACTCTCAGTTTGGGGAATAAAGTGATCTCTTGTTTTGAAATCTTTTGAATCCATTATAGTGCGGGGTTTACTCTAGGTTTTAATGATGGGTAGAAAAGAATGAAAATTCATAAACAAAGTGAATTGTGATTGCTAATGCATTAGGAAAATTCCATACAGTTTTTTACTAGTGTTTTTCATAACTCTCAAATACAGGAAGCTATTATCATAGTATAACTACTACAATATCTTGATTATTACTTACCCTCTTATTTCTACTTGAGCTACAGCAGTGATGTTGATTTGCAGACTTACAAAATTGCTGTCTGGGTTGTCCTTGTTGGAACTAAAACACAGCGACAATATGATTTCAATATATTTTCTCAGACACATTACAATATATGATCATAAGAAATATTCCGTATGTCAAAAGAATACAATAGAACCATTCAGAAAACAATGGTATATCCATTCTACAAAATCACAACCATCTGAAAATGGAAATTCTAAGATTTTCTATGAGTGAAAATAATGTAATTTTCCATGAGGAGGCATCTTATCTGAAAACACATTAGACATCTAGAAAAGCTAATGCTTTTTTTGTTTCAATGGCTAAACCAAAATGGCAGTGGGCTGAGTTCATTTTCCACCTTCTACCTTGGACACATTCCTTAGCTTCTCTGTGCATCATGTTTATTGCCCATCAAACGGGAAAGGATGGCACAGTTGAACTTCTGATTCTCCATGCTAATAATAAAGAAGAGAACTGGCAAGAATAATCCAAGAGCAGCACATAATGGAAAAAGCATTTGCATCTGGGTCTGGAATGCATCATACCATACATTGTTTTGGCAGCAAATTTATCTTATGGTTTATTTCTGAAGTAATATTAAAACAAGTGTACATTCACTGTATGCTCACTGGCGGACTAGGGTGGGGGGCGGGGAGTAAATGAGAAGCGTAGCCAATAGCAGTGGCAGGAAGAAGGAAGAGCCCAGCAAGTGGGGCAGCTCAGACTGATGCAATTAGGAGGTGCAGTAGATGTGTCAAAGGCATCCAGAATCTCAAGATAACTTTTTTTTAAATAGTTACAGAGAGGGAGGCAAACCATGAGACTCAAATACAGAAGACAAACAGGGTCGATGGGGGGTAGGGGAGAGGGGAAAATGGGTGATGGGCACTGAGGAAGGCACTTGTTGGGATGAGCCCTGGGTGTTGTTTTAAGCCAATTTGATAATAGATTTTATTTTAAAAAAAGAAAATCAAGTTAGAAGTGTTTAATAATATTTCTTTGAACAGTGGCAAAATTAGTTTTAAGTCTGCTTTTTTTTTTCCTCTCGAGCAAATATAACTACATTTGAAATTTAAGTCTTAAAAAATACATGTGCTGGGGTGCCTGGGTGGGTCAGTTGGTTAAGCCCTCGGCTTTGGCTCAGGTCACGATCTCGCGGTTCTCAAGTTTGAGCCCTGCGGCAGTCTCTGTGCTGACAGCTCAGAGCCTGGAGTCTGCTTCGGACTCTGTGTCTCCTCTCCCTGCCCCTTCCCCATTCACACTCTGTCTCTCCCTCTCTCTCAAAAATAAATAATAAATTTTTTTTAAAAAATTGAGAAGAAAAGCATGTGTTAAGCAGGCAGTCCTGTAAAGAAGATGAAACATTGTCTCACGAGTGACTCGGCCAGTAGCAAAGCTTTGAATGCAGATGTCATCTGCCTTTATTACTGTATTGTGCTTTCATTGAAGTCACAGAATATCCCCAAGATTATGCAGCTTTAGGCAAACAGATGTGGCCACACCACCACTGACAGGTCATATTTATATCCAGGTCTCATTAAGAAGAGAAAGCCTCCGCTTTTCATCATCGACTTTCACACAGATTCAGTGGATAATGCTTTCACACTGCAGTGGTGGTAACGGGGTGTGCTCTGACTACTTTTGAAGCTTTCCAAATGTGGGAGCTGGAAAGGAGACGTAAAAGTCGGCTTTCAAAGGAGGAGTAGGGGACAGAATCGCTCCCACAATGCTTTTGAAAAGTCTTGTCTGATTGTATATACTGATAAGGCCACTTAAACCACAAACACACATAAAAGATATAAACAGGCCAATGTCAGGCTCATTTCCTGTAATAGGGCATCACTGCTAAGCTAGTGATGAGCCTCGGGGGAGTTGTTCACCAAAGTCTGAACCCCAGTTTCCAGGCCACTTTATTATTATCACATCTGGGGAAAATGAGTCAAGTAACTTAAAAAGGTTTTTTTTTTAAAGGCAGAATTCTGAATTACCAGCAAGAAGTCATTAAGTCTACTTGTGTGGCTCCAATGCATTATGGGAAACTCTTAAGTTTAGTAGAAATTTAAGTCTCCATGTTGCACACATTACCCAGACTTGGTTCGTGCTGCTTTGCAGCAGTGAATGTAAAAATGATGAAAAAAAAAACTGTTTCATTTGAGCGATCCCATAACTTCATTGTGTTTTGTTTCCACGTGGTTTAAATAGCACAATTGTCTTTACTCACAAAAAATGTAAATAGATGTCAAGCACTGAAATCATCTTGGGACCGGAGTCCGACATGAAGAGTCTCACGGAGGCTATTTTACAATGTAATGAAAGGAACAGACATGGAGAGAACTGGTGGGCTAATCAACATCATCCTCTGTCACACAGTCTTGTCATGACACTAGGTACTGCCGTCAGCCAACGGTGTCAACAAAATCTCCCGGTTAGAAAGGCACCAGGCTTGATATACAACTTAGATGCTTCCTTGACCTCTTTTCTGGACGTAAACCTCCGTCACTAATATCACCGCTACATTCAAACAAGCAATCCATCACCGCCTGGGGTGCTGAGCTATTTATACTGGTGATGCTAATTCTGTGCAGGAACCATGGATTTCCTCTCCACGACTACGCCCTCTGTCAAGCACCAAGAATAAACATGTTTTTCACTTATCACTCCTTTTTTTACTGTTTCCTTTTTTCTCACATTCCCTCTGTACTTTCTGTGGTCCTTGGAATATACAACGTAGCAACACAATACGATGTACGATGTTCATTTCACCCTTGCTGAGGAGGCAGTTTTGCTGACATGGCAAAGAGCTGTTTGTAGGTAGGAACTGCTATCTGAGATCCACTCTACAAAGCGAGGAGAATGTTTACACATCACATAGAGCCGTGGCATGAAGAGACCATTTAATGAAAGCGTTCGGTAACATGAAATATTTTAAGTTGAGTAATACATAAAGCTTGTTTCTCTTTTGCATCCTGTTTGTGGAAAAGGGCATTAAAAGTGGGTAATGGCGGTCAATATGGTCAAAAGCTTAAGAACTTAGACTTTGGAATATTTTGTTTCATTTATTTTTGGTTATAACACATTTAAATTGACTTCTTTATGTCTTTGAAGTCGGCCAGCAGGCATGCAGATAAATGCTCACCTCTTGAATACTTTAGTATTTGGTGTTAATTTTTCTCAAATATGTTTATCTCTGAAATGTCTGATTTTGGAATTTGATGCTTTCTGTGTGTTTCTGTGGCCTCTCTGGTTCTTCCTTCATTTCTACATTTATATATTTTTTCCGGATAATGTTAAAGCAGTCATGAGTTTCTATAGCATGTAAGGATGGAATATAATCATGGTCCATTATATGAAGTGAAATGTTGAAAGTATGACCATTTCTATCTTCCATCATTTCTATTTTCCATCATTTGGCACTATGGTGCTGAATTCACTATTTGAGTGGATTCAAATAGTCTGAATTGAAATAGAATGATGATCTCCAGGATGGATTTGGGGAAGGCATTCAGAACATCATCGGGTGCCTTGATTCCTAGAGTGTTCTCCTACTTGTATTTATTCTATTATCTGTAACTGCAATCCCCAGTAAGAAGGACGCGTCAGGAATTTGCTTTGCATCTTTGTAACAGATTTTATTTTTAAATAAGTGGTTTATATTTTATGAGAGATGTATCTTCCTGCCATTTTCAGGACCGACATCACAGACAGTGATGGTAAGACACACAAACTTTAGGCTACTGTCTGGAGTGACGGTGGTTCTCAGTATGGGGTGCCTTTCTTTTTTTTGTTTTCTAAAAAAATTACAAATATAAACAAAAAATTCCCCAAATGAAAATATTTAGGACACCTAAACCTTTTGGAAAATATACACTTATGTAGACACAAAGAAGTGATTTAATATGCTTTTGGCAAAACAATATTATAGAATTGGTTCTGTCAGCATCTCATCACTAATATGGGTAAAATTTTTAAAAGTCTCTAAGATTCAACAGAAAATACTGTTAAATTTTAAAAAGATCTAGTTAAGGTCAGAAAAGGGCATAAGGTAAGTTAGAACACCTTCCTTCTTAGAAGTCTATCACAAAATTTAGGGGATGTGGTTTGTGATACAGGCTGTAGATTTTTAAAATCTGCTATATTCTTATGGAGTTTATATATTTTATTTTATTACTATTTTTTAATTTTTTAACATTTTATTTATTTTTAAGAGACAGAGCGTGAGCGGGAAAAGGGCAGAGAGAGGTAGACACAGAATCCAAAGCAGGCTCCAGGCTCTAAGCTGTCAGTACAGAGCCCAACATGGGGCTGGAACCCACAAACTGTGAGACCATGACCTGAGCCAAAGTCAGATGCTTAACCGACTGAACCACCCAGGTGCTCCAAGTTCATATATTAAAAAATAAAAAAACCTAAATCTTTAACTGAAGTAGCTATTAAAAAGTAATTGTACAAAGTCATCACTCTCTAATCACTTCTTACAGGACAGAAGATGGGTGTAGAGATTTAGCCATACTGCACACTAGTATTTGAGGACCAAATTGTAGATACTGACTTCAGAGTTGAGTTCTAGAACAAGGGTTCCCCCAGCTGAATATGTGCTGTCAACATCAGTGCTGTTCAAACTTAAAAGTTCAGATTTTTAGACTCACAGACCATGAAAAATTATATACATTTCACAGGGTGTCTTACTATCCACATTTACGTTTCTCTAATTGGATTGTTTCGTGAACAGGACTCTGATATGTTACATTCCATTCAATTTCCTTTTCTTGTAACATTGGCCTGCAATCATTACATTGATTCCATCACTGGCTAATGGGTTGAAGTCCACCCTTGGGCTTTCATGCACACTGTTCCCTCCAAGTCTTCCCACTCATTAAATATCACTTTTGGTCATTAAGGAACAAGCAGAACAGAGAGTGAAAAGATAAGTCACACTTGAGTCTCTGAAAAGAATTAGTCTTAGAAAAAAGGGGCAGCTACCTGTATGCTCTGACTTATATTTACAGGAAAAGCCCCGCCGTCTCTGAACATATGACCTCACCTGCTTTCTGCCATCGGGCTCACAACGAAACTATCACGAGACTCATTCATTCCTGGAAAGTTAGATTTCAAGTTTGCAAATGCATAATCTATCGTTTTTGGCAGAGATTTTATTCTCAGGGATCAGCTGACACCTCCCGCCCCCCAGCTCAGAGCATGGTGGAGTTATTGTTGGGGTGTTTGTGAGGGTAGGAAAAGGGATACGAATCAGAATCAGGAAAAATGGAGGTAAACCACGGTGGGAAGGTCCCCAGGGCAAAATTTTACTAAAATAACTTGGCTTATAGAATGGTTCTCTTTTCGAAAAACAAACAAAAAACAAAACAAAACTTACACAACTGAAATAACAGAAACAAAGCAACAATGATCTGTGCAAGTCTGGGTTCTAATTTCAGGTTAAGGGGCTTGATTCGTGGCCATTCATTTCACGTGGCCAGGGATCTCTCGAACACTGGATGCTGACCATAATTTTAGGCATTTAAAGAGCTAACCTTCTGATTTGGAGCTCGAAGTTAATGCTCATGTTTGTTTTCTCAAGACGTGGAACTGTAAACCGGAGGCCCAGAGAATACTAAAAGAAAAAAATCACAAGACACTAAGGTTATTACAGGGAAGGACCATCCATACACACAGCATAAAAATCTTTTAAAATCATCCCTGCACTTATCTTTCTGTCTCTCTCTTTGCCCCTCATGGGATTCTCTTTCTCTTTCCCTCTCTCACTTGTGCCCCCTCTCTCTTTCAAAAAAAGGAAAGGACAAATCATCCCTGCAAATCCCTACCTCAAATTGCTGCCCTTTTCTCTGCTTCCGCCCAGGGTAGCCTAGAGGAATTTGCAGAACTAAAACTGCAGGGCCCAGACATTCAAGTCTTTCTACGTTGTGGTCCCTTCTCTTCATTTAGTCCTATACGAACTCCTGCCACCTTCCTATGTGTTAAATTAAAAACAACCTAAATGTACAAGAGGCAATTGATTTGGAAGACTAATGCTTGTTTTGATGCGCCTTTATGTAGCCATTGAAATTGTGCGTGTGAAGCCTATGCAAATATGTGGAAAATGCTCCTAATGGAATGATGACCAATAAAGAAAAAGGTTACAAAGCTGTACACGCAGTGTGTTTCAGCTATTGTTTTAAACATTTATCAACAGAAAAAATTACTGTTCAGGAGTGAGGGTATATTGTAAGAAAATATACCAGAATACCATGCTATGGTGATGTTAAGGTTATGAGTGTAGGGATTATTTGTCTACCTTTCTTGATTCTCTGAACTTTTAAACCTGCTCTTATTATTTAAAAATTTTTTAATGTTTTTTTATTTATTTTTGAGAGGCAGAGAGAGACAGTGTGAGCAGGGGAGGGTCAGAGAGAGAGGGAGACACAGAATCTGAAGCAGGCTGCAGGCTCTGAGCTGTCAGCACAGAACCCAATGTGGGGCTTGAACCCACAAGCCGTGAGATCATGACCTGAGCCGAAGTCAGATGCTCAACCGACTAAACCACCCAGGTGCCCCAAACCTGCTCTTATTATTATTTTTTTTACCTGAGGGAAAAAGAAATCCAATGATAGTATCAAGAAGGAAGTAAAGGGGCGCCTGGGTGGCTCAGTTGGTTAAGCGTCCGGCTTCGGCTCAGGTCATGATCTCATGGTTCGTGGGTTCGAGCCCGGCACCGGGCTCTGTGCTGACAGCTAGCTCAGAGCCTGGAGCTGCTTCAGAATCTGTGTCTCCCTCTCTCTCTGCCTCTCCCCAGCTCACTCTGTCTCTCTCTCTCAAAAATAAAGACATAAAAAAATTTTTTTAATTAAAAAAAAAAAGAAGGAAGTAAAAACAGAGCTAGTAATTATACTACTCACTCTCCTCCGTGCTGTGCTAAAGCCTTGCATGCCTTGCCTCACATAATCATGACAACTACCCCATGAGGTAGGTACTGTGATTGCTGACATCTTACAATCAGGCAGTAATCTGAGGATTAGGGAGATCAAGTGCCTTCCTCCAGGTGCACAGCAAATGAGCTGTAGACTTGGAATTGAAATTCTTGCAAGCTGACTCCACGACCTGCACCCATAGCCACTACACTATGAGAATCAAATTGGTGATTAAAAACTTGTGTTAATATGAACCAATAATAATATGAACTAATAATAAACCATCATTTTAATCATAAACCGTCATCCTTTCACTAGCCCATACTGAATGTGCTAGAAGCCAGGCACTGCCCTGGTGACTTTATATATATCTTGTCATTGCACTGCTCCAAACGTTCCTAAACGTGGGGATTCTCCCATTTCAGTGTGACTCGCCCAAGGCATCACAGCCGATAAGCGGCAAAGATGTGATTTAAACCCACATGTATCTAATTGTTAAGCCCGTGCATCCTTATGCCCCAGCCATGATGAATTCCTTTATAGTATCAAATGTGCAGTTTTTGGTCAGACCCCTGGGAATTAGCACATACACTTCTCTCTTCTTTGGAAACCTCTTAAAACCTTTCCTGCTTTTTTCTACTTGAAGATGTTCTACTCATGCTTCAAAGCTCAGGATTAGAGATCCTCTGGTCCCACAGGCCAGGTCAGGCAGAAGTTTTCTCTTTATTCCCCATCTCCATCTTTGCAATCTCTGATATTGCTAATGTTGAGTCTCTTATTGAATGGGGGTTGTATATTTTCATCTTGATGTTGTCAGACTCTAGCTTGGTACCAGGCATAGGGAAGGAATGCACTGAAACAGATTTAAAGAGTGTGCTACCATTTGCATAGTTTCAGTGATGGGGATCTTACTCTCTTAGGATGAAGCCTGGCTAATGTTGGTCCTCATTACAGAACAATTCAGCCTGGGACAAAGACACAACAAAGATGTGCAATTTCATATTGGCTAAGAGACACGTGTGTCCTCAGCTAGAACCAAACACCAGATCTCTGGGCATTGATTCTAAAGGACCTTGGCTGAACCGCTACTTTATTCGTCTTCCTGCTTGAGAAATTTTGCAAGTTTTTATAAATCCTTGGCACATATTTTATATTACTATAGATATTATATGAAAATGACATTACTACTTACAAATCAGAAGTAATACATCTCCAGACTACCTTGAATGTTTTGTTAAATTAAAATGAGAAGTCATTTGAAAACTATTTTTTTTTAAATATTGGGACTCAAGTGTTTCTGGTGATTTATGATGCTTTTTAATATTTAGGACTGCTTTTATATTTGGAATTTTACTACAATCCACTGAGAGTATTGTTTTCAAGTACAAAATGAAGAAGTTAATAAATCAAAGTGTTTTAAAACAAAACAGAATGCAATAAAATTTGATGTGTGTAAGGGATTAAAGGGCGAGATAAGAAAGCTATTAGGTTTCTTCCACTAGAGACCTCACAGATAAATGAATACAAACAATTTACCTCCTTGACTTCCAAAAATTATTTGCTGGTAAAATGGACTGACATTCTTTCACGTAAACACATCCATCATTAAGACCACACTGACATTTTTACCTTCCACTTTGAATGACACCAGTGACCAGTATTGTTCCAAGACTATTATTGGTTATTAATGATCACAGGTGATCTCCTGTTTAGATTTAACACTTGTCATAACTGAAAAAGGGAATGAGTGCCTGGACATGTTTATAAATTTCAATGCAAATGCCGCTGCTACCAAGTCAAGTTGTTTCTCTTTGGTCTTAGGAAGACCTCTTCTTCCTACCAAACTAGGTGATTGGATTTTTCTTGAAAACCAGCGAAAGGCTTTGTTAGTCTCTAGATAAAAGGATTTAATGGAAAATGTTGCAATTCCTCAGCTTAGAAATCCCATTCTATTTTTCATGGCTTTGTTTAAACATCTCATCTTGTCTCTTGTTCATTAGTGTTTATCCAAGTACTTTTCCCAATTTTGCAGACCAGACAGAACGTGGACCTTGTGTGCAGTCCTGGTGCGAATCTTGGTTTTGTCGTTCATGATCTGGGTGATTTGGGGAAATTTATTTGATATCTTTCAGCCTCAGTGTCCTCATCTATAACATAGGAGAAATACTCAAACGGATGGGATTGCTGGTTGTGAATATTTAATGAGATAACATAAAACACTCAGTGATGCATTTATAACACGGAGGGCAATCAGTGCATGCTAGCTAATAAAAATCTGTTATCAAATTTTATCTTTCATTTAAATAGTTACTTTTTTTCACCTAACAAGTGAATTTACTAGACTATAGCTTGGCACACTTTATAAATAACTGGGAGTTTTAAAAGAGTGTATAAAAGCAAAAATATTATTTACTTTTAGAGTGTAAAAAAGCAAAAATATCATTCTAGCAGGATACCCTAAAGTATAAATTGGGAATAGGTGTTATTTGATAGTTTCAAATGCTCGAATAAATGTGAGGGACTTGGGCTAAAATGTTATTTACTGCAGGACTTCTCAGCCCCTTTAAACTGTGAATGTGCACCTGAATGTTTCAGAGAAGAATATGATACTCAGCAGTGACCACAGAACTTATTCCAAGGGATCAGCACGCTTTGGAATATACTTTGGGAAGCTATTCTAATACAAACCTATGCAATTACGAATTTTTATGAAATTTTCAAATAGGCCACTTCACTGATAATCGTAAATATCTAATTTAAAACAGAGGAACATGTATGTTTAGTTTATGCAACATTTAAAATACGCAGTATTTGCAGATTTCAGATTTCTTTCTGATTTGTGACTACATAATAAGTATTACAAGTTACTATGTGTACTTAAATGGCAATTGCATAAAATAAACATATTGTCTACAAATAATCCTGAATGAGAAGTTCCTAAATCTGGAAACAAGGAAAGAAAAAGGAGAAAAACATGTCCTTATTCTTCCAAAAGCACATGATGAATCATTATGAACTCTTTCTTTTTCTTGCTACAAACACATTTTGGTATTATTTTTCAATTAAAGTGCTTAGAAAGTATAGATCTGGTAAAGCTGACTCAAAAGCTAGATATGAATATATTGTGAATGACATTCATATGGGAGTTATATCAAAAATCCAAGTTTAATCATCTTTGCTGAAATCTTTATATTATTTCTTAAGTCATTTGTGGAATACAAAGAAAAAACTGCAGTGTAATTCAAAGAAAAAATATCCCAAGAAAAGATCTGTGAAAAAAAAAGTCTTCATAGATTTGTAGCATCTAAAAGACGGGTCAGAGTAAAATTAAGAGAAAGCACACAAAAGTATTCATCTTTTCATGCCTTTAACGTCAGGGTCCCACTCTGTATAGGATATAATGCTAAACCCCGCCACCCTGGTCATTTCCTGCCTAATTTGTTTTAGTGACCAGGTGCTCACAGCTGAGTGTTAATTGAGGCACTTCCCATGAGCCATATTTAAAATTCAGTTAGAACTTAGGAAGGGCTTCTGGGTTTCTCTCACATTTGTTCCAGCCAGCATGGGGTTCCCAAGGTCACACACCACCATCCGGGTTACATTTTCCATCTTGTACTCACAGCTCAGTGGTCGTAGTCCCTGCAATGGGAAAGAACACCAGCATGGAGCTCAGGGGGCAAATAACTCGCATCGTGTCACAAAGGCAGCGCCGTGTGGTCGGGAAGCTCCTCTTGATTTCAAACACCTGTGTGGACCATTGTGCGTGGTGCCCCTCCCCCCGCAAGAGGTCATGTGTGACCCTTAACTCAGAAACTTGAGAGAGAAGAAAAGATCAAAGTTTAATTTTAGAAACAAGTTGGATTAGTAAACACCATGTGTTTCAGTGAGGAGGAAAATGTTTAATACATGCAGTAAGGAACATTTTAGAGATTATTTGCACTATTGCTATGTTAAATTGGGGCGATGAAGACCACAGATAAGTAAACATCACAGAACACATTTACTCTTGCCAAAATGAAATGGCGGCTATTAGCCAGAGGATATCATTGGACTCAGTGAGCATGTGCAAGAGAACTGCTCTGAACACAAATTCCTACACACCAGGTCCGATTTTGAGATGACACAATCAACCTTTGTTCAGTCTTCTAAATACTTAAGACGGGAAGAGAACACTTTTATGTTTACCCAGTGCTTCCCATCTCCCTTCTTCCCCTGACCCTATTCTCATTAGAAAGTATAAAAACGCCAAGTTGGAAGAGGTGCTTAGAACTAGGTGTGGGACAAATTCTCAAGGTAATAGCAGACGAGAGGGAGAAGTAAAGGAGCTCTATCTTTGAACTTCTTCCCTCTGCTCCAGCTCTACCTCGTGTCCTCACGCTACTCCCAGCTGCCTAGAAATCCACACCCTGCTGTCCACCCTTAGCCCCTTTCCATTTTTCAAAACGTAATGTCCCTGCAGTCCTGCTTCACCTTCGGTGATAGCTACAAATGTCCACCCATTATTTCTCTCTAACTTACTAAGTGCCACTAACATATGACCGGTCAGCCTCATACCCAGAGATAAGCTCACAGTAGGAAGACTTTCACAAAGAGCAACCTTTTGGGAATTTCTGCCCCAGGAGGGGTCCGTGGAAGGAAGGGCATTCTGATCATGAAGACCGTTTGTCCACCTGTCAGCACTCCTGACATTTAAGGGAATGAGTGAATTTTCGTGTAAAAATTTCAGAAACCGCCCTCCATTCCTTTCTTCCATGTCATCGGGAAAAACCAAGATCCAACACCAAAACATGAGAAGCCAAACAAACACAAGACATCGAGGTAAAGAAGCTTGTAGGTAAATCATACGCTTTGAGAAAATTAACTTCAGGGCAGCAGGAATTTTTGTATCTGTTTCATTCCCAGTGCCTAGAGCACTGCTGGGCACAGAGCAGTAACTGGTGTCAGGAGACGGAGCAGAAGCAGCTCACACTCCTGAAATGGAACAGAAACACAACGAACTATAAAATCCTCCCTCCTGGGGGCACCTGGCTGGCTCAGTTGGTTAAGCTTCTGACTTTGACTGGGGTCATGATCTCATGGCCCCCGTGAGTTGGAGCCCCACCTCTGGCTTGGTGCTGACTGCTCCGAGCCTGGAGCCTGCTTCCGATTCTCTGGCCCTCCCCTCCCCTCCCCTCTCTCTCTCTCTCAAATAAATTAAAAATCATTAAAAAACCCCGCCCACGGAAAAGTCCGTTCGGAGTCATCAGGAAGGAGTGAATGACTGGAATCTGGAAGCAACCTAATATATGCTCTCTCTAAATAGTCTGAATGACATGTCAGTTTCTAAGCAGCTAAGAGACATCTTTTCAAAAAGCTGGTAGTGTTCTCTCCTCTGAAAGATATAATTAGCATGAATTCTTAAGGATCTAGAACTAGCCCTAATTGTTCAGAGATGTTTGTGTTCAAATTATTAAGTCAATCCTGAAAAAAAAAAGAACCCTGCAGAAAAGCTTTAAAAAATGTCCATGAGCCCTCTGAATATAATTCAGTTAGTTTCTATAGTAAATATTTTTATCTTATCTAAAGGTTAAAAGTTATATGTACATTTTTTTTCCAGCTTTCTAGAAATAGCTTTTTCACATCAATCAAAGATCTCTGCTGTCCCCAGACCCTCCCACTCTTTTCCTTTTTTTAACCTTTATTTCCTTTCTCCGAGTGAGAGAAACAATGATTGTTTTTCTAGATATTTCAAGATTATTTTCCTTTGCTATTCCAGGGACACTCTTGCTCGAATCCATTTATAGCTCTTAAAGTGTTACTCACTCACTAAAAATATGTTCTGTGTACCTGCTTTTTACCAAGAACTGCTAAAAAAGACTCCTCATCCTCACTGAATTTCCAATTATTGTAACAAGTACAATACTTGAGTACTCACAAGCAATTGTAAAAAAAAACAATGGAAACGTAATAGGTACAGTTTCAGTTTTCTGATAGGAGAGACTCATAGTGATAGAGGAGGTTAGGCACTGAGATTTAAGCAGCAGATTGAAGGGACATCAAGGCTGTGGGGGGAGGGGCAGTGCAGACCAGTGGCTAAGAGAATGAAATCTGGCCATTTGTAGCAAAGTGGATGGACCTCGAGGGTGTCATGCTAGGCTAAATAAGTCAGGCAGAGGACAGATACCATATGTTTTCACTCATAGGTCTAACAGGAGAAACGTAACAGAGGGCCATGGGGACAGGAAGGGGGAAAAAGAGTCAGGGAGAGGGAGGGAGGCAAATCATGAGAGACTCTTGAATACTGAAAAGGAACTGAGGGCTGAAGGGGGAGGGAAAGGGGAAGGGGGTGATGGTCATGGAGGAGGGTACTTGTGGGGAAGAGCACTGGGTGTTATATGGAAACCAACTTGACAGTAAACTATACAGGGTAGGGGGGGGCAGGGGGAAAACACGGGATTGGACCCACCAGTGGAAGTGTATGTCTTGGGTCTGCGAGGCAACAGCTGTGTAACTTGGAGCATGTTAGTAAATTTCTCCTTATCTGTAAAGTGGGGAAGCTGATAGCCTTGCTGTTTATAAGGCTGCTATAAGGATTAAGTAAATTAAATCCATACAAGATCTCAAAGCAGTAGTGCCCAGCCCATCTCAATTGTTCAATACCTCCTTGCAGCCTTGATAATGACCGAGCTGAGGCTTGAAGGATGATAAACAGAAAGAAATAAGCTGGATAAAGGGGAGGAGGGACTGGAACTGGTGTGTCAGAGAAAATGAGCAGCTACAAACGGGCAGTACAGGAACTGGAAAGAAATTCAGTCCTGCTGGCATATAGAGTGTGGGGGAAAGGAAAGGGTCAAGGCCCAGGGAAGAGGCTAAAGAGGTGAACAGGGGTGACAGAATTAAGGGCCTCAGTAGTCACTGAAGGGATTTAGGCTTTGTCCTAAAAGCAATGGGGACTTATTGAGGGGTTTCAGCAGGAGAGTGCTGTGGTCAGATTTACATTTTAGGGAGAGGGCTACCCCCTGCAGAGAGGGGAGCGAAGGCAGGGGGATGGAGAGATTAGTTAGGAGGCATTTGTGATCTCAGCAGAAGATCATGCCAGGCCTGATGAAGGCAGTGTCAGAGGCAGTTAGGTGGAGAGAAGAGACGGGTGGGGACTGAAGTGGGCTGGAGAAACGAGGTGGCTCCTTGTGCCTTTCTCTGAGACAGGCAATGGGGGCAGGAGAAGTGGAAGTCTGGGAAGATGATGGATCTAGTTCTGGACATGCTGAACGTGAGGTGGGCACGAGGCAGGGGAGACGGTCTAGGAGGTCCCCCGAATAGCCAAATTCATGGAGCCAGAAAGTAGACGGGTGGTTACCAGGGGTTTGGGAAAAGAAGAGGGACTTAGTGTCGAGCGAGGACAGGGTTTCCATCTGGGAAGATGAAAAAGTTCCATGCTGGATGGTTTTACGTTAATGGTCACACGACCACATGAGCGTACTCAATACCACTGAACGACACATTTAAAAAATGGTTAAAATGCTAAATTTTATATTACATATATTTTGCCATAATAATAATATCAATAATAATCATCATATAAAACACACAAGCCCTTATTCCTAGAAAATTCTAGAAAAAGTTAGCAAAGGGAAATATGAAGTCTGGCTCAGTGAAGGTTTCCAGAGAAAGAGATGATCAGCATTTATATTTTTGAAAACGATGACTGTTTTCAACAAAAGAATAACAAAACTTACAATCAGATAATCCTTATATGCTTTCCCCTGAGAGAAGATTGTCTAAAAAAAATCTTGAACTGAGTTCAAATAAAAAGGTCTGCAAACCTCCAACTGCTAAAAAAGAAATAATAAATTAGAATGTGGCTTCAGTCATGTGAAATTCAAAGACTGAGCTAGGTCTCCGCCCAAGGGAAACTGATGGAAGAAAAATAGTCAAGGGCTCATTTGAGATTGTGGATGATGTCTGCTGTAATGTTCACAGCCAAAGATAGAAATGATAAACGTTCTCCCATATTTTCCATGCAACCAAGTCCACAGTAAACTGGATGTTTTGCTGAAAGAAGAACATTTTAGAATAGATGCTTTGTTTAACGAAATCAGGGGTGGAGTGACATGAACGAATTGAAATGAAAATATGAACAAAGCCATGGAACATTTTAAAAAATAACATACTTGAGCTTCATGCTTTTTGTTTGTTTATATAGCGTTTGCATGTAAATGTGTACAAGTGATATTTTTCTATAAGTTTCTCCAAGAGAAACTCATAATGATCTTATGACTGTCAAAGATATGTGATGATTAATCACCTGGATTTTTTTTTTCACTAAGAAGATAATTTAACCAAAACATAAACTGTAAGCTTAGAGGTGTGAGTAGAGAACTTAATATTCTCCATGTCTTTAAATGCCTATGAAGTAGCAACATTGCAACAATTTGCTGACATTTCTTTATTTTAAGTTATTGTCTACTTAAAAAAATTTTTTTAACATTTATTTATTTTTGAGAGAGACAGATAGAGTGCAAGTTGGGGAGGGTCAGAGAGAGAGGGAAACACAGAATCCAAAGCAGGCTCCAGGCTCTGAGCTGTCAGCACGGAACCCAGTGTGGGGCTTGAACCCACAAGTCATGAGATCATGACATGAGCTGATGTCTGACACAACCAACTGAGCCACCCTGGTGCCCCATCATGTCGCCTTTTTTTTTTTTTTTTTAAGTAATCTCTACCCAGTGTGGGGCTCGAACTCATGACCCTGACATCAAGAGTTACGTGCTCTTCTGATTGAGCCAGCCAGGCTCCCCTGCTAACATCTCTTGAGAGGAATCATTTTTCATTAAATTATTTAGTCTTCATGGGGCACCTGCGTGGCTCAGTTGGGTAAGTGACTGACTCCTGATTTCAGCTCAGGTCATGATCTTGTGGTTTGTGAGTCTGAGCCCCGTGTTGGGCTCTGTGCTGACAGCACTGAGCCTGTTGAGGATTCTCTTTCTCGCTCTCTGCCCTTCCCCCATTTTCTCTCTCTCTCTCTCTCCCTCTCAAAATAAATAAACTTGAAAAAAATGTTTTTTAAAATTATTTAGTCATTAGAAAGTTCAAACTCCTCAAAGTACGTGGTCTTGGAAATTAACAGACATTTAACAAATCATAGTTAAATGAACAGATCCATCAGCACGTCTTGAAGGAGTTCCGGTTGTGCCTTGTTCTGTGTGACGCACAGTGGTGGCCATGAAGGAATGTTAAACTGGGTCTCTGCCCTTGATTGTGAGTCTGTACAGTTCTGAAAACGAGGAACTCTCTCTGCTCTCCTTCAATGTATTTATGTTTTTTAGACCAAGTGATTAAAAACACAGCAGGACCTGAGGATACCCTGAGTGGGAAGATTCATGTTCTGATAAAGGAGAGGACAGGTTATAAAAACCACTGTCAGTTTAATAAATGGTGGCATTGCCTGACTGGCAAATAATGATGAAGACCTGGCTTTTCTTGGTCCTGGTCCCAAAAAGGTGGGCCATGAAGAAAGAAAAATGAATGTATTTCCTTTCCAGTTCCTGTGTCTGCTGTTATCAGTGCTCAACGGGGACTGGTCAGACCTTCCTCCATAAGCAGTAATGAAAACCAGAGCTCCCAGGACCTGCTTGAAATGAAAGGAACTAAAAACAAAGGCCAGAAAACAGCCAGCGAGGGTGGGAGTTAACAGGGGAATCGAGCTGAGAGATTGCATTAGCGAGATTCTTCTTTCAGCCAGCTGTAGTCTGTTCCTTGCTTCAGCTCTCCATCATTGGCCAATTGATCTTTGCCCTCTGGCCACGAAAGATATTAATATTGCTTAATACCACTTTCCCTTCCTGGCTCATTGCTATTATGATTAGCAAAGTCAAGTGCCATTTTGTTCTCCTTCATTTGGGAAGAAAGTCTCAACCAAGACGACTCTACTTTGCTTTATTGCTTTGACTTCAACTGTATACCTGAGCTCTTTCTGACTTCAAATACTTTGCAGGTCATTATTACCTTGTTGCTGCGTTCAATCCCAACATAATCTGCTTCTTCTGGAATTATCACGAAGAGTTCAGCTTCGTAGGCACCTTCTCCTTCATTTCTTGCATTGATTATGAGCATAAGATGATTTTCATCTCCAATGATGACCTGATACTTATCTCTAAAAATGTAGTTTAAAAGGAATATTAGTTACCATACTTCTCTGGATTCATAGACATTTTATCTAAGGACTTGGAAGAAAAGAAGGAAGATATGGAAATACGAGACTTGGACAGGAAGATGGGTCATCATGAGGGGGTGGTGGGAAGAACTAAGAGAATTGCATCTGAATGGGCAGAGCAGGAGAACATCCAATGGTGTGCTGGTAATGTCGAACAATCAGTTCTTAAAGAAAAAAAAAAGCAGTACCAATTTGTAGCATTTGCTGATTCCAGGGGTGTAAATCCTCCCACTGTGGTCAATTTCAGGCTACTGACATACTTAATCGGCCAGCAAAAAATCCAGGGAATCTGATGATTGGTTCCTAAGTCAGAACAAGGCAGCCATCGCACATCACTGAAGCGCCCCAACAGGAAGAAGACGAGCGGTGGGAGAAAAGGCAGAAACGGTTTACAAACGAATAGGGGAAGGTATGGATGAACCATAAGAGGGAAGGAAGAGGAAGATACAGTAAGATCTCAGATAGCTGATGGAGGATTCCGAGGTATTTTGAGGAGTTGTAATTCTCTCCAAACTTCAAACTGAGCCAACCTTTGGAAATGTCTTTTGCCACTTTTAGTTTGTAATCACAGCTATTGCTTTGGACACGGCTCAATTGTGATGTTTGGGTAAAGAACAAAAATCCCCTGAGAGATTGCCAAGCAGATTCTAAACACTGGTGGTGAGATGGGCCTTGGGTGTGTGTGTGTTGGGGGTGAGGAGCATGAACCTGCTTTTCCTGATGTAGGATGCTTACATCTTCGTCTTGTTTCTTTCCATAAAAATTGCAGTGTGGTTACCAGTGCTAGACTGGTGAATTTCCATTACAGGCAACTAGGTAGCCTTTTGATTCTTAATTTGATTTGGGGACACCTTCTGGTTTACTCCACAAAGTGTCATTAAGATATGTGTTTCAGCAAATTAAAATCGATTTGACAATTTTAAGGATGCGTTTTACACACGAGCTGGTTTGGGCCAAGGCGTAAACAGAAATCAGCCTGAGTCTCTTGCTCACAGGACTCAGGCAAGTACATACAACTTGAATCACCCCACAGATGAGTTTGCTTTGAACAAAAACACATTTCCCTCTCGCTTTTGCTGGAAGATGAAACAGCTCAGGCGAAATCTTAGGGTGTGTCACTTGACACCAGTGACAAAGGACTGACCCAAACCACAGGCTAAGCCAGAGTGTTGCCCAGCTCAAGAATTTCACACAGAGTATTTTTTTTTTGTAGTCGTTGGAAGTGTATACTTTCTCAAGAGAAGCTTTAAATAAACACCTGTATTCCATTAGATAAAATGTACAAGTTTATTTATTTAAACTTACGGTCGAGCTGACAGCTTCAAGTCAGGAATGCACATGTTGTCCTCTCCACAGTCCACCAGGATGTGAGCCTGTGTGGTGCAAACAGGCATCAGGAATAATCTTGGAAAACCTGAATCACATCCTTTTTTCCTGATGACTATGAACGATTCCACAAATTAAACCAAGGCTTTTGTTTCACTCCGCATGCTTCCGCCCAGCTAAAAACCCGAAGTGAGGCAGTGATCTCCCAGTATAACTTAGTTTGTGTAATAGCCATTCACTCGGCCAAGTCCATAAAGAAGGTACTTGGGAAGTGTTTTGAGGATCACGGGCTGTATTGCTTCCATGAGAGCCACATTTTGAACAAATTAAACTTTGGTTGCATAAGGGGAAGGGCTTCTGAAAACACAGTGATGCAGTGTTTCAGGAAACACGTTAGGAAACTCTCCCAAACGTTACAAGTTCATGTGCAGGAATGAAAACAAAAGAGGCTGGATTTGGTCTGAAGGTCACAGGAGCGCTGCCCAGGGCCTGACCGAGAATCAACCATCAAAGAATGTGGAGGACCCACCTGCTCAGTGACAGTGTTTTCCCTGTAGTAATTCAATATTGGTTTCACTTCCAGGCCTTCTTTAAAGGTGGCTTCATCCAAACTGTAATTCAAACTAATGTTGATTGGAGATAATTTATCTCGGAATTCGGTTTCATCCTAGGGAAAATAATCACAGACGCAAGGGAGGCTCGGTGAAATAGCTACAAGATGTGAGTCTGTGCAAGGCAGGCAACACGTGACCTCAGTCAGTGGAAGTGAACCCTGAGCTAATTACCAGGGCAGCGGGCTTAGGTACACGCTGACTGAGGTGGTACAGAGTAGCCAGCTTAAGCAATATATGCTCAGGGATGAAATCCTTTCAAGTTGTGGCTTCGTTGAAATAGATGCTTGTGGAGGGACTCTTCAGGTTCTGCAGACTGCAGCGACTCACACAAATTGGTCAAATTGCAAAGGAAGAAAATCATACTCCTATACGCAATAAATGTCATGGAAAGTCTCGTGAACCGGGGATTTTCTTTTCATGAGGCCGGCAGCATTGAGGAGTCATCTTGGGCTCAGGAGAAGAAAACATCTTGATTCTTTCCCTCTCTTATGACCTCTTTCAGCTTGCATGAACTACAAAACACCTCCGACACCCTCGGAAAAAAGAAACAGAACCCCTCTGAGGGGAGAGGGCTGTACCCCCAAAGGCC
>NC_043709.1:114192547-114306231 GCF_006229205.1 Suricata suricatta
CCCCCCGCCCCGCCACTAAGCCCGTGAAGGGAGTAGACAAAATAAGAAAAAGGGATAACCCCACGACTGGTAAGAAGCTGGACTAATCGTGTTATAAATATTTTGGCTCTTTTATTCCACGGTAGGTATTGGAGTTACTGTAAGTATACATTTCTTTAAAAAGAGAATTATAAATTACTTTCAATAAAAGCATTGAATGCCTGAACGTTTTCCTGACTTGGCTCCGAAATGCACATTGATAACATCTGGCCATACACGCTCACGCAGGAGAAAAATTCAAATAAATTGCGTTTAACGTTTATGGGATTTGGGGAGGGAGGCAGTGAGAAATAAAAACCACCTGAGTGAGTACTATTATCAGGCTAGGGAGCAAAACCGAAAGAAGCCTTGGGAATGAATAGCCACACGCCGTTAGGTCAGTTGAAGGAAAGCTCAAAAATAGAGCATGCGGCCCTTATAATAAAGTTTCCTTCTATAAAATGAAAATAGACATGGGTCTACGTGGACCAGAAGGATGGTTCAATAAAAAAAAGGTTGGAATTTGAGTCTGAACGTTAAAAGGCCAGAAGATTGATTCTGAACACTTACCCGGAGGTAAACGACAAAATCCCGGCATTGGAAGGGTTTCTGCCGCTGGGTGGTGAGAGGGAAAATGATATGTGACTCATTGTTGTCTAGGAAAAGTGTGCGTTTAACGGCGCCTTTTTGTTTCAGAGTATCTAAGTGGACCTCCACAGTCAGGCCTAAGGGACAGAGACAGAGCAAATATAATCAGGAAAGGAAAAGTATTCGGTGAATGCAGTGCTTGAACGAATTTCTATCTCAACTTGCTAATTCAGAAAACATCGTTTTCATAGTTGGGATCAAAAACAAATACACGAGCTGAAAAGGTTTTATGAAATACTCCCCAAGCTATGCAACTCATTTTGTAATGCTTTGACACAGTCATTTCCTGCCCCCCATGATGATATCTGTTTTTATAGATAACATTAACATCAATTTTCAAGTAATATTTATAGACAGGCTTCCATATATACAATAGAAATCTTAATGTTAAAAAAGGGCTCTTTGAAAGCATTACAGGGTCTGCAGAGAAACATATTGTTAACTTTTCTTTGGGCAGCAGAGGAGTGTAAAAATGAAAACATGCTCACCTATTGTGTTTGAAATGCTCTGGCCTGCCACTGACGCACACACTTTTAAAGAAAAGCTATGGAAAATAATAGTCAATAATGTATTGGTTAATAAATTTTGAATCTGAAGTAGAAATCTTATTTCATCTCACCCCAGGTCAAATGAATACATCATTTTTCCTTTAAACTTCTCGGTATACACACACTCACAACTAACAAAATAGACATATATTTGCTTTTTTTTAAATTTTTAAATGTTTTATTTATTTTTGAGAGAGAGAGAGACAGCGTGGACAGGGGAGGGTCAGAGAGAGAATCCAAAGATAGGCTACAGGCTCTGAGCTAGCTGTCAGCACAGAGCCCGACGTGGGGCTTGAACCCACCAACCGTGAGATCATGACCTGAGCCAGATGCTTAATTGACTGAGCCACCCAGGTGCCCCTAAATATACATGTATCTGTAAAAAAAAATATATATATATATATGTATATATAGACATATCTCACCTATACACTGATATATATATATAACTCTATCTATCTATCTATCTATCTATCTATACACTGATATATAAGACTATAACACTGATACACATGACTATAACACTGATACAATTAAGACATGTAACATTAATACCTAGGAAGGTAATACTTTAAAGCATTACTAGAAGCTAACTGATTTAATCAACAGATTAAGTCACTAATTACTTGCTGCCTTTATTCAACAAATATAAATGAGTATCATCCATGTGCAAGGGAGGGTAGAATTAGGCAGTGTAGCTGGGAACAGCCAGTTGTAGAGCCTGAGGAAATTCAGTATGGTTGGTGCTGTCGAGCAAGGCAGGAGAGCTATAGGAGGGGAGGCTGATTGGGTTGGTCTGTGGGGAACAGGGCTTTGAAAATCATGTTAATCCTAAGAGGCACGGGGCAGGATGGGATGATTAGCCCTCATCCCCGCTCAGCTCAGGAGGAGATGGGAACCTGGTGGTAACTTGCTGTGTGTGGGTATAATTAGAGGCAGAGACACGTAAGAGGGCAGGGAGAGAGAAAGAACTTGGCGTGGCTGTCTCAAGTTGGGGAGGCACAATGATATGGTACAGAGAGACAATAAAGAGAGTAGACGTGCGTAAGAGACACTTTATAGTTTTGCCTGGAAATTGACCTAAACTCCAAAAAGATGTCTGCCATGGCTTGTAGGATGACCGGCACTTGGACCTGCTCTGTGACCAAAGAGGGAATGAGAAACGGCCAGATGTCTCTGCCTGGCTTTGCAGAAAGTGCTCACGACCCTCCTGCACAACGGCAGCCAGCACTCGAGGTGGGGCTTTTTCCCATTTCTAAGAAAGTGAAAATATAAGAACCTACTTAACGATGATTTAGTGACAGTCTTCATGTTTTTATTGATAAAATACTATAGTATATTTTGAATATTTCTACAGGATCCAAAAGCTGTAAATAATCCCCAATCATACTTTAATTATGTGTCAGCTTCCTGTGTTAAATATAATGAAAATGTGTCACATCTGGGACTCATCTATCTACCGTGACCTCAGTCAATGTCTCCCTTCAGGGTAAATAATTTGCCACATGCCATTAAGCCAATAGTTTCCTGAGATGTCTCTGCTATTACAAGCATTTGTACCCTTTCCCCAGAGAAATCACAAATTCCAGCCCACTTCTACTTCAATTAGAATTATTTTAAGAAAGATGAATAGTTAACCGTATCTTTAAATTCTTCAGCAGGTATGACTTGCAACACTAAAATGTTTTCTGTGTCCAATTTTTTTGGGAAGTACTTGGCTTTGTGTTAAAATCATAGACAAAGTTTCATAAGATCAGTTCCTACCTATAATGAAATGATCAACTTAGGTACATTAAAATAATTTTATAGATAGGATTTTGTTTAAATGAGTAATCAAAAGCACTAACATTTTTGAAAAAGTAATAAATGAAACTGAATGTGAACATGATTTTCTTGTGAGGAGGTATTTGATCCACAAATGATGTTAGCAGCTGAGTTATGGATTATATCAGTTACCTGTCAGTGTTATTCTGTATTTCTTTCTTTGCTCACCCTTTCTGTTACCTTCAAAGTTTAAAATAACTGCTACAACTGATTGAGTTATTGGTAATAGCACCTCAACCTAAATGTGCTAGTTTGTAGATATCTTTCACAGAAAAGAGATGCCAAAGCAAAACTTTCCAAGCCCCCTGTTCCGATCTAAAAGGAAAACCTCAAAATATTATAGCAGTGGACAAAAATATTCATTTTTTAAAAGAAAATTTTTATTATTGGGCGCCTGGCTGGCTTAGTCCATAGAAAATGAGACTCTTGATCTCAGGGTCTTGAGTTCAAGCCCCACAATGGGTGTGGAGCCTACTTAAAACTTTTAAAAAGGACATAGTTCTATCAGATGTTCAAAAATGTCATCAAGTTATGATAAATAAAACATTTAGAAAAATTTTATTATTGAAATATAGTTGACTTGACATCCAACATTATATTTGTTTCAGGTGAACAACCCAGTGATTCAACAACTCTACACATTACCATGTAGAAGTGCAGTTACCATCTGTCACCAAACTTCCAACAAAATTACTGACTCTGTTCCCTCCACTGTCCTTTTCTTTGCTGTGACTTATTTATTCTGTAACTGGAAGTCTGTATCTCTTCATTCTCTTCATCTACTTTGCCCATCTCTCCCCACTCCCTCCTCTCTGCCAACCACCTGTTTGTTCTCTGGATGAGTCTGTTTCTGGTTTTTTTTGTTTGTTTGTTTGTTTACACATTTGCTTTGTTTTTAGATTCCACATATGACTGAAATCATATGGTATTTGGGTTCCTCTGTCTGACTTATGTCACTTAGCGTTAAATCCTCTAGGTCCATCTATGTTGTTGCAAATGGCAGAATCTCATTCTTTTATGGCTGAGTAATATCCTGCTGTATATCTATCTATACCACATCTTCCTTATCCACTCATCTATGGACACGTGGATAACTTCCATATCTTGGCTATTGTAAATAATGCTGCAATAAACAAAGAAATGCAGATGTCATTTTAAATTAGTGTTTTTGTTGAAATATTCACTCTGAATGTAGCTAAACATCTATTGTACATAAACATACACATATAGTCACTATGTGTTTTATATACCAGAAAATTAGGTCCACTCACAGTCTACACCTAATTATGAAATACTCTTGTGTTGTAAGGGAAAGCTGTGACCTATAATTACTAAGAGCTAAAACTTCAAATTTGAATTTATGGTCACCTTCAATATGGTACCTTAGTCTGTATAGGTCTGATTGGAACAAAGACATTAAATCAACTCAGGTCCCTCATCACATCAGTTCTAAAGGAAACTGGTGTTTGCAGAAAGCAGGACAATATGTTATAAGTCCTTACTCAATGTACAGTTGGAATAATGATGCTGTGGTATAATGGTGACATAGCCATGCATGACGCAAAAAGAATAAGGTGGATGTGAACTGGATTTAAAAGTACAGAGTGGGAGAGCCTGGGTGGATCAGCCGGTTAAGAGTCTGACTTTGGCACAGGTCATGATCTCACCGTTGGTGGGTTCGAGTCATGTGTCGGGCTCTGTGCTGACAGCTCAGAGCCTGGAGCCTGTCTTTGGATTCTGTGTCTCCCTCTCTCTGACCATCCCCTGCTCATGCTGTCTCTCTCTCTCTCTCTAAAAAATAAATAAGACCTTTAAAAAAAGAAGTACAGAGCAGTTCATTTTTCAACCTAAGCAATTTAATTTGATTTCAGCAATAGCAAATATCAGATTTTTCCTGAGGGTATATTGGAAAAGGTTTTCTCAGGATAGTGCTGGTCTTTTACATTTATCAAATGAAATATTTTACTAAATACTTTTCATTTTTAAAAATATTTAATTCTTTTTGAGATAGAGACAGAGCATGAGTAGGGGACAGGCAGAAAGAGAGGGAGACACAGAATCCAAAACAGGCTCCATGCTCCGAGCTGTCAGCACAGAGCCCAGTGCGAGGCTCGAACCCACGAACCATGAGATCATTACCTGAGCCGAAGTCAGCCGCTTACCGACTGAGCCAGCCACCCAGGCGCCCCAAACAGTTTTTATTTTTCTAATTGATTAGTAACAGTACTAATATTTATTGTGCCATTTTTTTCTAATTTAGAAATACCAGTAGCAGATACCTTATAAAACCACACAGCTGTTTGAAAGACAAAGAAATTTACATAGACAGACATGAAGAACTATTTCCCAGTTAGGGTTCCCTTAAATAGTTTTCAGATGTGAATACAAAGTTCTACCAAATACAGACAAAACTACAAGAAAGCAAATCAACAAATGCTTGTCAACTATTTTGGAAATACTGACTTAAATTCCTAAAATAAACCTACGAAGTATCACAGAAACACATTCTAGACTGAACAGCTGTTAACTTGCATCCTCTAGTACTTTGAAGCACCAAATTAATCCCATTATTGCATGTGTAAATGAAAGGCAGAGAATGCATGCAATAGAATGAAATAAACAATTAAAAAGACATAAAGTATGCATTTGCCCATGTAGCAAATTGCATTTTACCTTAATATGACTTAATGCAATAAGGAAAATGACACATGAAAAGAAACATAAAACCAAACAGAACCCATCTCTGTTAAAAAATACTTATGTTTAATTAATTAATTTTAAAGTTTATTTACTTATTTTGAGAGAGAGAGTGTGCGCACACACGCCAGCATGAACAGGGGAGAGGCAGAAGGAAAGAGAAAGAATCCCAAGCAGGTTCCATGGGGAGCTCAATGTAGGGCTTGAACCTATGAACCCTGAGATCATGACCTGAGCCAGGAAATCAAGAGTTGGACCCTTAAGGGACTAAGCCACACACATGTCTCCTATTAAAAAAACCAACCAAACAAAAAAACCCACTAAAAATCCTTAGAAAAAAAATGATCTAGTTCAAAACAACACTTTATATCAAAGTGTGCCACACGTGGACACTTACAAGAATCCAGCCTAGGGTCCATTCCACTGTAAACGGGCGAACACCAGACCCTTTGGGGAGCTGAAGTCTTGGCACTCTTGCCCAAAGTGCTCCCACAGATCACTTCAGTTAAACACGCCAGGGTAAGGAGAGATGCTGGCTCTTTCACATATTTTCTCAGATCAGGTTTTCATTATAATATTTTACGGTTTCAAACTCTTTAAAAATGTGTTCAGGGCACTTCCCCGGTACTTTCAAAAACCGGTAAAGGAGAGGGCACGCCTCGGGGAATGGGGAGCACCCAGCCAGGACATTCTTCAAAGACTTATTCCGTCTCCCCCTCACTCTCCAGTCTCCACTCACGATGGCTTTGTCTCCAGTATGACCTCCTGTCAAAGGGCCATCAACAACACGCTGAAACTGGCTGCAGAGAAGTTCTCTGGGTCAAGACTCATTTGCTGTGCATCTGACAATTCTCGGGAGCTGAGCGTAATGTCTGAGTTAGACCACACCTTCTGGAAAATGAGGGAAAATCTCAAACACTCCAAGTGTTTGTTGATTTTTCAGAGGCTAGCCCTGTTGGCATCACCCAATAAGACAGACCTATGACCCTTGAGGACCTTCGTCCTGAGAAACAAAGTGACATGTTCCCAAGCTGTGTTACACTTGAATTCCATTTGTAGTTCCTTCAGACGACTGGCCATACACTTCCAGAGGCCATATAAGTCGTGTTCTCCTGTGTCCCCCCAAAAAGGAACCATAATTTTATTGCTACTCTTGATAATGAGATCACGGCTCCAGTAGAGTTTAGAGCACAAAAATCCCTATTTTTATGATGTTTACCTTCTGTCAAGTTGTGCGTGCTAAATCATAAAACTGACATGTGTTTTCAGCATAGGAAACTGAGTAGTTTCACTGAAGCCTGACTATTAAAAAAAAAAGACATATATATCTGGAAAGGGGTCTCCATAAGCATATATATAAATCTAAGAGTTAAGGTCTTTTCTCCTATTTTCAGTTTGGTTAATATTTATTTTAGCACACCAAGAATCCAAAGGAGATCACCCAGATTTGTTACAATGGCAATGTTTCCCATGTTTTTATGATTCTCCTCTTATCTGAGCCTGTGGAATGGGGGGGTAGCCTTCATGTGATAGGTTACCAACAGAAGATCGGCATCATGTCATAGATCCTTCTCTTTTTTTCTATATCTGTATTTATTTTTGTCTCTATATTAAAAAAACATGAGTTTGCATTCATGCCTCCCATTCCAGCTTTGCACCACAGAAATATTCTGTATGTCCTCCTTTCTGTATTTGTACGTTTCTTCTCCAATGCTGAGAAATACTGCCGCTGCTGCCCTCATCATACTTATATCTCCAATCTCTCTGAATATAGTTATCTTCTCAAAAATTTTTTAATGTTTTTATTTATTTTTGAAAGAGAGAGAGAGAGACAGAATGAGTGGGGGAAGAACAGAGAGAGACAGAGAGGGAGACACAGAATACGAAGCAGGCTCCAGGCTCTGAGCTGTCAGCACAGAGCTGGACACGGGGCTCAAACTCACAAACTGTGAGATCATGACCTGAGCCGAAGTTGGATGCTTAACCGTCTGAGTCACTCAGGCGCCCCTGAATATTGTTATATTAAAAACAACACCAACTGTTTTTTAGCATAGTTGACATACAATGTTACATTAGTTTCAGATGTATGACTTAGTGATTTGATGAGTTTATACATTGTGCTACATTCCCCACAAAGTATAGCTACCATGTGTCCCATTACATGGCTCTTACGGTATCATTGACTGCCTTCCTTATGCTCTGCTTTTATTCCTGTGACTTACTCATTCCATAACTGGGGGCTTGTATCGCCATCTCCCCTTCACCCATTTTGTCCACCACCCCTGCCCTCAGTAACCATCAGGTTGTTCTCTGGATTTATAGTTCTCACTCTGCCTTTTATTTCTTTGTATATCTTTTTAGAGATTCCACTTAGGAGTGGAATCATATGCTATTTGTCTTTCTCAGTCACTTATTAACCTCTAGGCCCATTCAGATCGTCTCCAAAGCAAGATCTCATCCTTTTTAATGGTTGTGTAATATTCCTTTATATATATTGTAATTTTGTATATATAGTAATATAGTGTATATAGTAATAGTGTATATATATTCAATATATCCTATTTCATAAATATTACAATATGTTGTAAGTTTGTGTACACAGTAATGTAGCGTATATATTAATAGTGTGTATATATACACATCACGTTTTCTTCATCCATTCAGAAACACTGACTCTTCCTTACTCCAGCTGGGTGTGCAGAGCCACGGCACCAACACCTGACCAGAGCTTTTCAGAAATGCAAAGCCTCAGGCCGCCTCCCGGAGCTGCATTTCCCCAGACGCCCAGGTGATGTGAATCCACAGCAGAGTTTGAGAAGCACCGGCTAACTCACCAGGCCACGGGTGACACGGACTCTGGCATCTGGCATGTTTTATTTTCCAGGTTGATAATCATTGGGTGCAGCAAAAGCTGGGCATCCACGGTCACGACCGGCCTTGCTCTGCAGGGAGAGAGCAAGAGGTTTTCATGAGCCACACGAGTGACATCCCACTTCTAGAAGCCACTGCCAATGTTCCCAGCCTTGATGCCAAGAATTTGCCTCGCTGCAGGCACAGGTGGGCTGCAGACTTAACTAATTACCTTAAAACACATGTGGTAGTTCATGAATCCAAATGAAGGATGCAGTGGGTCCCATCAAGCAAAACCGCGTTCACGGACCTGCTTTGTTTATGGAGTGGGCTCGGGGTGCTTGGGGCCATGGCCGTGAAGTGCCGCTCTGGGATCTGCTCCCTTCCTCTCCCAGGAGATGCGTCAGTCGGCATTCATGCCTGCCCGTGAGTACTTGCGTTTTGCAAATTCTCTGAGGGTTTTTTATTTTGCTTGATAATGTTTTAGGCAAGCTTTGAGACTGAGCTAAACTCATGAGGGTGGGTTGACAAGTTCATCGTGGACTTCACACAGAGCAGTGGTTCCCAATCCTGACCTCCAGGTGTTTTCAGATGGGTGATGTGCCCAGGCCCCACCACAGACGAAGCGCATCAAAACCTCCGGGGGCCAAGGCCAGTCCCTGGAATCTTCAACAGACCCTCCAGGTGGTTCTAATGCACGGCCAAGTTTGAGGAGAGGGAGCAATGCAGAGCAGATGCGAGTCCAGCCACCCAGGGGAGGCTAAACAGGGAGGCACTGAACTCATTAGGGAAGGGGTTAGGGCATGTTTTGAAGCTGGGTTCCAAGATATGAGAGCTAAGAGCCAAGTTTCCAGATGACAATAAGAATGATGTCGCGCTGGGTAAGTTTTCCTCTGACAGGAGGGGGCCATGACTTGGGACAGTGTATGTTGAGGGCATGCCCTTAAACACTCCATGATTATCACGAGGGGCCCCACGGGGGATCTTCCTAAACGCCTCTAAACTATTTACCTCTACTTTGTTACATAATTTTGTTTTTAATATTGTGTTAGCTCCAGGCGTTGAAAACGCAGATAGGAAGACCGAGTTAGACAATCACTGGGACAAATACCTACGAGGAAAGACAGGGAGGGAGGGAGGGAGGAGCCTGGCAGGCAGCCGTCAGACTGTGAGGCAGGTAAAGAGTCACCTTCCCCCCCAGGGAGCCCTCCTCTATAAGTACATTTCAATGCGTTTTCAAAGCAAAGAGAAAAATTCAAACATAGTGTATCATTTTATAAAGTTCTCCTAAGATTCATGTCTTAATTTAACATGGGAGTAGGGGCTGGAAGTTTGGTCAGAAGGTATGCCTGTAAAAGATCGAGAGATGAGGGGCGCCTGGGTGGCTCAGTCGGTTAAGCATCTGACGTCGGTTCAGGTCATGATCTCCCAGTTCGTGGGTTCAAGCCCCGCATCGGGCTCTTGACAGCTCAGAGCCTGGGGCTGCTTCATATTCTATGTCTCCCTCTCTCTCTTCCCCTCTCCTGCTCTCTCTCTCTCTCTTTCTCTTTCTCTTAAAAATAAACATTAAGAAAAAAAGAGAGATTTAAAGGAAAGTAATTGAGAGCAAAAATTCCTCCAGACTTTAAAAAGAGCATCTACATGTTCTCCAAAATAAATAGTTGGGATGTACTCGTTAAGGCAAAAACTGAACAGCAAAACGAAACAATGAGAAGAACATTTTCATACTGCAAAGCACGTACCTGTAAACGGCTACTTTTCCCGTCCCGAATGCACCTACAATTAAATCTAAAAAAGACAAAAACTCAAAACACATGCACACTTTTATAGAAACAATCTAAGCTCATAATCATAAATAGCGTCTTTAGCACCCCAAATCCTGCTTGTAGAGCGAGGCTGTCAAACCCGAGCAGCAAACTGCACCTTCCTGAAGACATTCTGCACACCATTGTACCCCAGTAGGACACACAGGCCAGTAGCCTTCTGGACTTAGGAAGGCCAGTCTTCTCGAAATGCTCTAAAAATGCTTCATGACATCATTTCTCCCAGCCTCCGGACTTAGGACCTCCGTGTTAAGGGAAGCAAAAGGGCGAAAAACTGGTGTTTAGTGCCTGTGGACCAGGCTTGTCACACACATTGTTTCCATTCCTTCCAGCACCCTGTCAGGCAGCTATTGTCACCCACCAAGTGATACATTTTGACTGTCACTTTGACACAACCGTTTGCTCCTTATGAATAGTGTGGATGGCGAGTATCCTCTTGGCAATGTGATTAGTAGTTTAGGAAATAGCTGATGTGTCATTATCATGATCTTAAATACCAACAACGTGGATAATAATAAATAGCACGTGTTGAACACTTACTCTAGGGCAGGAATTCTTCTGAAGGGTTGACCTTAATTATCCTTGGGAGAAGCTAGGAAGTCTCTGTTGTTATTAGCACAGTTTCACAGGTGAGTAAATGGAGGCTTAAGAAGGCAAAACTGAATTTTGGTGGGGTTCCCTGGGGTTGATCTAGAGCCGTGCTGGGCAATAGAACAGTCCTAGGCGGTTTGAGGGGTAATGTTCACACTGACCGCAGTGATCAGCTAATACATAGGAAAAGTGGTCTGCTCGCCTAGATTTCATGGATACTGTTATTCTTGGTAGAGACGACCAAACAAAAGTAAAAATGACAGGGGCTGAATCTGCAGAGCACAATTCAGATGCAGACGTGAGAAAACTGGACCTGGCAGAAGTAATGGCCACAGAAGGAAACTTACAACAGTTGGGACCATAAGTGGTTAATCCTAGCAGAACAGAAATGAAAACAAAACAAACAAAAAAAAAGAGGCCAGTCCATATGGAAAACTGATCATGGAATTAAGTGGGTTTAACGGAGTTTGCAGGAAAATGATTTGTAGGCACTCACTTTTCCTAGACATAGGAGCAACGTCAGGCTGCAGACAGGGATAAGTCCCCTTGGGGGCCCGGAAGTGCCCTGGCCTGAGCCCTCAGCTAATGATGGATGGACGCTGATCATAACTAGGGACCCCACTCTTCACCCCCCGGTGGGATAACTCTGAGGCATTTTCTTTGTCTCCCACGTGTCCCCAGCTCCCTCTGTCCACCGTATCAACCTGCTTCATAGGCATCTTTAGGGTGTTCTTCCTTCCCATGGCCGTCTTCCCTCCAGCCTTAGCAATGTTTCTTGGGACCATTTCTCACACATAGTGCTTGCTTTCTAATCCTTGTCCTTCAGGTCAGTGCTGGAACAATCATTTTTGTTAAAAATGTTTGTTTAAAAAAAATGGACTCAAACATCTTCAAGGTTAAAACCACAGTCCAAATGTCTCATGTTTTATAGCCACAGAGTCGGATTCAGATAATAGGCTTGAGACTGGACTCTAAGGCTCTGTATCTAAAAAAGTGTGTTTGCAAATATTCAGAAAGGTCGAATGAAGCTCATCTTAAAGGATTTGTGAGATTAAAAGACACATTAAGAAAAATGACAGTTTGGGGGCGCCTGGGTGGCTCATTCGGTTAGGTGTCCAATTTCGGCTCAGGTCATGATCTCGCGGTTTGTGAGTTTGAGCCCCACATCAGTCTCTGTGCTGACAGCTCAGAGCTTGGAGCCTGCTTCCAGTTCTGTGTCTCCCTCTCTCTGCCCCTCCCTCCCTCTCTCAAAACTAAATAAACATTTAAAAAATCTAAGCAAAAGGAAAAAGGACAATTTGACCAACTGCAGTTGTTGGGAGTAAAATAGCTTTTTCCACGGATTCAGGTCTTTGAACACTAGAAACCAAAGTTTCTGAGTCTGCCGATTTTAAAAATTTTATCAGAATTGCAACTTTTTCATGTATTTTCACATATATTTTTTGTTACATTCTTCTTTTCCACCATATCCTTCATTTCTGCTACTTCGGAGGAAAAAGAGTTACTGATTTGCAAAAATGCAAACTCTGTTCTTCCTGTTTGTAACACGGACTCCAGTATTTAGACAAATAACGTAGGTGTCCCTCAGGGTGATCCCTATCTGTTGAAATGACACCAGACGAGAGTTCTCTTGTGAAAACTGACTCAAGAGGAATCATGTGCTTTGTCTTTGCCTCCAAATAAGGTTAAATACTAATATGCCAAGATTAGATATTTTATAAAAGATGAGTTTTAAGAATGGACTGTCCAGAAATGTCAAAGAAAATAACGATAAGCTCTTCCAAGGCAAGACTCTTTGTTCAGGCTTGGAAATGACAAGTACCTCATGGAATGGTACAGGTTGAAATGAATGAAGAGAGAAATAACGCATGGATGGATGCATAGCACCAGGCACAGGGCCAGATCTGGAACAGGGGCTTTATAAATGCTTGAAGTAGGAGAATAAGTAATAATGAGATAATGTTCTAAAGATGAGAGAGATTAAATGGGACAGGCTAACGGAAACCATGGTTAAATTTGGCTAGAGTTGTGCATAGATGTGCATGCATGCACGCACGCACGCACACACACATACACACAGAAGCCTCAGCCAGACTCTAGAAAATTCCAGAAAACGGTACAGAAGCTGCATCATGACTAGATCATCATCGTAGAGAAGAAGCTGAGAGACACCGCCCTGACAGTAATGAACAAGAAGCCTTTTCTTTTAGGAACTTTGGTTCCTGTGCCTCAGGGTGGGAATTTTACTACTCTGGGAAAATAAAGTAACTGGCAAAATAGGCCACAATTTTCTTCATGAGAATGTGGCCACAGTTATTCCGAGACCACGAAAGCAGTTATCTACCAAGAAAGTATGTTTGCTTTTGGAGATGCCATCTTGGTATTGTGCCTGCTGGAAAAGGCTAGAAACATTTATGCTCTGGGCCTTAAAAATCTGGGGCCTCTGTAGGGAGAAGAAGAACTGATCTTCCAATTTGTGTTCCTAACCAAATTATCCTTTCAAAATATGGGATTTGTTTTGAAAAGTACTATGCAGTTTCCATATATATATATATATATATATATATATATATATATATATATGAGTATACACATGCACACACACGTATATGTATGTATACACACACGCACACACATACGTATATAATCCTTATATATGGACACATAGTTGACATTTGTATATATGTAAGTATATACACTGCACACACATATGTCCATACAGATATATGTGTGTATATATACATATATGTGCACACACATAATTTTTAAAAATCTTGTGTAATTTCATCATACTTAGGAATTTAACGGATAGTTGGAAAAGAAAGTAATTTGGGTACTGGTAGTTGGATTCATAACTCTGCAAACTTTCTTCCTCACTCTGAGATAACAGGTCCTATACTACTATCTACTGTTTATTCTCCTTTCTTCTATAAACTTCTTAGAGGCAAATTCTGAAAACAAATTAGAAATTTTACCTTTATACAGAAACACAGCCATTTTTTCCCTTGAAGAAATAGCTGGGAACTAAAATCGGTTCTTTCCCCTTAATCCAAAACTGCTCCCAAAATGCTGGGGTCCTTTGTTATCACCTCACATTGCCTAAGAAACATAGTTTATTTTCCTTTTGGCTTTTGATGAAACAGTGGAGTACTTTTAAGAATACAAGAAGGGGACATTAGCATGCGTGCAGGATCAGTTGGCAAGAAAAAATAACCCTAAAAATGTGAGGTCGTAGGAGATGTATTACACCTCCGGTTTATATTTTATTTCTCCAAAATTATGCTTATTAAATAGGGGAGAAAAAAAGAGCCAAACTTTTAAAGCAGTACTTGGACTATAGAGTCTGACTTTATTAACGTAGGAAGGAAATTTAGAGGTGGAAGACGTTCTATGTGAAAATATCAGCTTTGTCTTGAGTCTGGGTGTAGGTGGGCAGGAGGGAGTGGAGACCTCCTGGGGGGCAGAGGGGAGCCATGGGAGGTGAGAAGCAGGAAGAGCAGAGGTCCTGCTTGATTAGGGATCACCCAGAATCCCTTGGTGGAAGTCCTCTTGGCCATCCAAGTGCCACCATTTCACAAGATGGGAGCCTCTTACTGGCCACCTTCCTACTTTCTCTTCCTACACTCTCATCTTGTTCAGAAATGTACTAATGCTTATGCAAATGCCATCAGACCCCTCCTTTTATATTTTGGAATTAAGACGCATTTACTATTTTTGAATAATTCTGGAGCCACCAGCATAGCCATAAAGAACTTCAAACATAGTTTCACTCTTTCCCTCTCTCTCAAAATAAACTTAAAAAAAAAGAAAAAAGGCAAGAATCTTTCTTCAGGCTTGCAAATGACAACTACTTCATGGAATGGTACAGGTTGAAATGAATGAGAGAAATGGAAGCATACAGTGTGTAGCCTTCTTGGTCTGGATCCTTCCACTCAGCTTAGTGCGTCCAAGATTCATCCACCATGTTGCGTGTGTCAGGAGTCTGTTCCTTTTTATTTATTTATCAAAATTTTTTTTCTTACATTTATTTCTGAGAGACAGAGAGAGACAGAGTGTGAACAGGGGAGAGACAGAGACAGAAAGAGACACAGAATCCGAAGCAGGCTCCAGGCTCTGAGCTAGCGGTCAGAACAGAGCCCGACACGGGGCTTGAACCCACACACCGCGAGATCATGACCTGAGCCGAAGTCAGATGCTCAACCGACTGAGCCACCCAGGCGCCTCTGTTCCTTTTTATTGCTGAGCAATGTTCCCCTGTGTGGATGGCCTAGAGTTTGACCATCCCTAGCTAGGGGACCCTTGAGTTGTTTCCCGTTTGGGGAAAACCATATACACATGTGTATACAGGATTTTGGTTTTGATTTGTAAATTCCCTTGTTGAATCTCTCTCCTGTCACTGAAGCTCTCTTATAAAGCACTGTTTTATTTCAAGTGGAAAATCACTGAATGGAAGGTAAAAAATTGGGAATTCAAAACTCCAGTTCATCTTGCCACTCGTTTCCTAATGGCTCTGGACGAGTCACTCTTCTTCCTCAACTGTCTGGCGGAATCTTCAAGGTTTTCGTGGGTCGAGAAAACCATGAGCTCTGCAGAATTGGTTGAGACCACACGACTATGCCTTCCCTGCCCTGATTTACAGCCCAGGATTTTCCCTCACCTGTCCGTCGGTCTTGCTCCCACAGAGCCTGTGTCTCCTCTTGCCCTCACGCTGGGACAGCCAGTTTCTGCCTTTCTTCCTGGCTTACCCACACTCAGGCATGTGACTTTCTTACCTCCATGACTCAGCTGCCTGTGCTCACCGTCCAAAGACTTCTGGCCCCTGCCCTAGCGTTAGTGATGCTCACAGCTCACAGCCTCCCCTGCAGGCCCTTCTCCTCCCTGTCCGCAGAGCCCTCCCCACGACACGCGTGTTTCCAAGATGAATCGAGGTTGTTCAGGTTGATCTGGACCTGCCCGAACTCTCCTCACTTTCCTACAAGGATACCATTCAGAGAAATGGCATTACACATGATGTATAAAATGATGGGGCCAAGGGGGATGAGTAAATATGACAATGTTGACTTATAAGTAGGTTATGAAATTGGCTTAAGTGTTTGGCCCTAGAGACACAGCTCATATCTGTGGGAAGCAGGCTTTAAGATAAGTCTCCTTGAGTTTGGCAAATGTGTCCATCTAAAAATAGACAGAGGCTGCCTTTCTTCCTTGCTTTTTTATTGCAACATGCAAAATATTACTGTGAGGGAGGTTATGAGTTGAGGAAGAAATGCCTGAAAAAAATGCATGGTTTTATCCCAGAAAGTAACAATCCTAATGATCTGTCTGAAAGGTTTCCAAATGAACTCTGGAGAAAAACATGTATGAGCTGGAATGCAGTATCAGGTTGCAACATTCTAATTTACTGAGAGTTTATTTTCCTTTTTTAAAAAAAATCCCACACAAAATAAGAGGGAAATATCAAATGATGAGTCTGCCTTATGAAAACGGTTTTCCAAACATTATTGGCATCCTGTGGCTGCAAGTATCACCCTTTCCCTCCACGACTGCTTGATGTTTTACTTGTGTTCTGTGTCACCGAATCAAAGGCATTTCACTTTATCCTCGGTGTGGCCACACTAACAATACATGTGCTATGCAGTCAGTTGCTAAAAGCCTTGGAGAAAAGTCTGTTTCTTTGGGACCAGTCCCATTGAGAAGTGGCTGCCTGTTGGGAATGATTTCACAGTCTCCAGAAGAGCTTGGTGTTTCACAAGACACTTGCCCCACATCCAGCCTGACAGATAAGAAGTCTAGGATCAGGGGCGCCTGGGTGGCTCCGTCGGTTAAGCAATCGACTTTGGCTCAGGTCATGATCTTGCAGTTTGTGGGTTCGAGCCCCGCGTTGGGCTCTGTGCTGACAGCTCAGAGCCTGTTTCTGATTCTGTGTCTCCCTCTCTCTCTCTGCCCCTCCTTCACTCATGCTCTGTTTCTCTCTGTCTCAATAATAAATAAACATTAAAAAAGTCTAGGATTAAAACTTTTGCTGTTAGGGACTCACTCAATTGCATCCCCGCCCCTAGAGTTTATATGTTGTGGTCCTAACCCCCAGTACCTCAGAATGTGACTTTTTTGGGGGGTCTTTAAAGAATTAATTGAATTAAAATGAGGTCTTGAGGGTGGGCCCTAATCTGACGGATGTCCTATAAGAAAATTTGGGCTCAGGCCCAGTGAGAGGGCAGACCATATAAGGACACAGAGAGAAGATGGCTATCTAAAAGTCCAGGAGAGAGGCCTCAGAAGAACTGAACCCTACCTACATCTCGATCTTGGACTTTGAGCCTCCACAACCATGAGGAACTAAATTTCTATAGTTTGAGCCCCCTAGCATGTGGTACATTGTTAATAGCAGCCATAGCAAATTGATTCACTAAGATGCACATTCATAGAGTTGCCCGGGAAGTAGGAGGGGAAAGGGGAGACCATTTATGCTGTGGTTCCTCATTCAGACTTGTTACTGAACACCTACCATGAGCCAACCCCCGTCCTCACTACCACAGATTTACCAGAGGGCAAGCAGAGACACTCCTTGCCCGTGAGGCACCATACTCTGTCGGCCATCTCTCTGAGGAGTCCTGTTAAACATGCAGGCTGGTGCCCTCTAAATCAGTCTTCCTGGGTATAACCTACTTCCCCAGGTCACTTGTATCCTGATTAAGAATGAGGACATTAGGGGCTCCTGGGTGGCTCAGTCAGCTAGGCGTCCGACTTTGGCTCAGGTCATGATCTCACAGTCCGTGGGTTTGAGCCCTGTGTCAGGCTCTGTGCTGACAGCTCAGAGCCTGGAGCCTGCTTTGGATTCTGTGTCTCCCTGTCTCTCTGCCCATCCCCCACTCACTCTCTGTCTCTGGCTCTCAAAAAAATAAAGACATAAAAAAAAAAGAATGAGGACATTAGATCCTTCCCCACCACACATTCGAGAAAAGGAAAGAGTGTATGTTTCTGTTGCTGATGTGGAGAAGCGATCAGGCACAGAGAGAAAAGGAAGTGGGAGAAGAGAAGGGCTGAATGTCCGCCCCCCTGAACTTCACCTACTTCACAATCTAGCTGGAGGGCTGGCCAGGCCCTGGGCTTTCTGTTGTACCCTCCTGCTCTCGTGAGTTTCTGTGAGGGTTGATAGTTTTTAGGAAACCTGCTATTAGTAATGTCACCTCGGGAAAATACAGGAAGAAAACATAAAATGATGGCCCTACAGAAAGAGAAGCATCCCCATGAGCAATGTCTGCCAAGAGAAAGTACTGAGAAGGATTTTGCTTGTGGTATTTTGAAAATTTCTCATCCCTTTCTCGTAGGGGGCTTTTGGCGAAAGTTACCTAAGTCGTCACCTGAAGGCAAAGGCAAAGGTCTGGCTCAAAGAGGCTGGATCTCTCTGCCTTAGAGCTAGGTCCCAATCCCCCCTACCTCAGTTCGGTGCACATTGTTAAGAAATAGCAAAGGTTGACTATGTAGAGGTCTTCACAGTTTGCAAGTTGTCTTCGCCACAGTCTGGAGGGCTGGAGAAGCCAAGGTTAGGAGTTGTAAGTGGTACGTCTCAGGCTACAGAGGTGGTAGTGACCCTGACTCCAGTTTGGTGATGTTTCTATCCTGCTGGCCACTGATTCTCCTGGTTTAGCAGTTTGAACAGCAAGTGGCGTTCAAATGTCCAGTGAATACAGAATTAGGGTCAAGGGTTCTGCTTGTCAGGAATGAGGGCACCACTAGAATCAAGCTTGTCGTGACCCCAGGAGAGGATGTCAAAGTTTATCCTAAAGAGCCTCATCACTCTGCGTGCATTTCCGTTCTCATTCTGCACAGGAATAAAATCGTTTACTGGATCTAAGTAGAGCTGGAAGAGAGTGGTCGGGTAAAAAGAGAGGAGGGCAATGGTTTATTTTCCAAGGTGTGTGGCTATGAGAAAATTGATTGATTGATTTGTTAATTGATTGATTCATTTATTCAACCCATATTGATTAAGTGCCTTTAGTGTCAGCCACTGCTTTGGGCACAAGAGACTCCACAGTGAGCCAAACCAAGTCCCATGCTTGCCCTCACCTAACACAGTGTCCAGTGTAGTGGGTGAAATAGATAATGATCAAATAATCACACAAATGTGTACTTCCAATCTCGGATACGTGTTCTTAGAGAAAGTCAACAGTCAGGGAAGACTTCTTAAGGAAGTGACATTTGAACCGAGTTCGTAAGTGGGAAGTGAACTCCCGGGAAGATGTCCAGGGTGCACAAAGACAGAAGGGATGCTTCAAGTGAATTACCATGAAGTATTGCTTTTAAGTCACATATTAATAAATTAAAAAGGACTTATAGAAAGAACATGCAGTGGGAGGTCAGGCATACTGCAGAGGTTCTAAGTCCGGGGAAACGTCCTCCTGCTCCTCCACATCCTGTCCCCCCCCCCCCCCCCCCCCCCCCCCCCCCCCCCCCCCCCGCCCCCACCATAACGGGAACTGTGGCAAGCCATCAAGTTTTTATGAGCTATGTCTTTGCAAGTAAGATCAAGGATAAATGATATCCTGTCATACTTCCTGCTGCCCCGAGTTTCATAAAGAAGCCAGCTCCCTCCCCTTCTGGTCTGCCACAGGCAAAGCTTGCAAGTCCCCACTCCATCCTAACAACAAGTGAAAAACCAAACAAACTGAAAAAAATCAAAACAGCTCTTCGGATGTCCACAAGAGAAGTGAGGTCACGGGGCAAAGGGCGGCACAAAACTGGCCAGTCTGACAGGCAGCTACAGCGAACCGCTTGCTGGAACAGCAGCTTCCACGGGAGCCGGGGCCGGGGTGCAGAACCCTGGACAGCAGCGGATGAATTGCTGGGGTCAGTGTGGACGACTCTGAAGACTAACAACTGTGGGGGGGGGCCCAGTCAGTGGGGGCTGGGGGGAGGTACCCTTTAGCGACTTTTATCTCCTGGGTCTCTACCAGTTCTCATAATAAATATTAGAAAAATATCCCTTTACACTTCTGGCAGGGGGAGGGGAGATAGAGGTTCCATTCTTTAAAAAAAAAAACTTTTAAGAATGTTTATTTATGAAAGAGTGAGAGAGAGAGAGAGAGAGAGAGACAGAAAGACAGAGAGACAGAGAGAAAGGGAGAAGGTCAGAGAAAGGGAGACACAGAATCCAAAGCAGGTTCCAGGCTCTGAGCTGTCATCACAGAGCCTGATGCAGGGCTCGAACTCACAAACCAGGAGATTGCTACCCGAGCCAAAGTTGGATGCTTAACTGACTGGGCCACTCAGGTACCTGGATATATGCTCCATTCTTAACAAGGTCTGCCCTCAGGAAAGTCTGAACCAGAGCCTAACCTGCTGGGGGAAGAGAAATACTGACCCCAGCCCACTCCTGACATCCTGCCCAACATAAAGAGGGGGGCTAAGAAGCATGTATAAAGTTCACAGTCCAGAGCCTCACTCAAATACTGAGACCTAATCATGAGATTATAGAAACACTTCCCCTCCCCCAACACCTACCATCCCGTTGCTAAGGCCTCTTTACAGCAGTTCCTTTTATTCAGCATATCATGCCAGTTATCAAAATGTTACAAGACCCAGCTAAAAGGCAAAAAAACAAAAAAACAAAAAAAACCAAAAAACAAAAAAAAAAAAACCCACTAAGGAGAGAGAAAGAGCAAGCATTAGAACCAGATTCAGATATGGCAGGGATGTTGGAATGATTAGACTGGGAATTCAAAACAACTATGTTTCGGGGCACCTAGGGGGCTCAGTTGGTTAAGTTTCTGGCTTCGGCTCAGGTCAGATCTCACGTTTGTGGGTTTGAGCCCCGCGTCAGGCTCTGTGCTGACAGCTAGCTCAGAGCCTGGAGCCTGCTTTTGCTTCTGTGTCTCCTTCTCTCTCTGCCCCTCCCCCTCTCATGCTCTGTCTCTCTCTGTATCAAAAATAATTAAAACATTAAAAAAATAAAAAAAATAAAACAACTATGTTTCATATGCTAAGGGCTCCGATGCATAAAACAGACAGCATACAATAACAGATGCTCTAGGTAAGCCAAAGCATGGAAATTCTGAGAACCAAAAAGAAATGATAGAGACCGATAACACTGTAACAGAAATGAAGAATATCTCTGATGGACTTAATAACCCGCACACAGCAGAGGAAACATATCTGAGCTAGACGGTTCCCAGACCAAAAAGCACAGAGAAAAAAGACTGGAAGGAACAGAACAGCCTATCTAAGGACTGTGAGACAACTCTAACAGGTGTAACATATGCATGATGGAATCCCAGAAAGAGAAGAAATCAAGGAATAGAAGAAATGTTCAGATGATAATGATGAATATTTTCTTGAAACCAAAGTTCCAGGAAGCTCAGAGAGCACCAAGGAGGATAAAGAGCAAAATAATCACACCTATGCATATCAGTTTAAACTATAGAAAGCAAGACAAGAAAACAAAAATAGGAAAATAAAGGAAAAATTTCTGAAAGAAGCCAGAGGGGAGAAAAAGAGGAGCAAACATGCAACTTTTCTCCAGAAACCATGCAAACCAGAAGAAAAGGAAGTGAAATACTTGAAATGTAAAGAGAAAACACCCCACCAACCTAACATTCTTTACCCTGAAAAGTTACCCTTCAAAAGTGAAGGAGAAACAAAGTCCTCAAGCAAACAGAAATTGAGGGAATTTATTGACTATAATCCTGTCTTCAATAAATATTAAAAAGAAGTTCTTTAGAAGAAGGAAATGATATAAGTCAGAAACTTGGAGCCACAAAGACATGAAGAGCTGGAGAAGGAATAAATGAAAGTAAAATAAAAACTCCTACTTTCATTATCCTAATTGACCTAATATGTAACAGCGAAATGATAATAGCAACACTGCCTTTGACTATATGAGTGTGTGCGTGTGTGTGTGTATAAACTTGTACTTAGCATATATATATACATTTTATTTATACATTGTGTGTGTATGTCATATAAATATATGGCAGCAATGATACAAGGAACGGGAAGGAAGAATTAGTATTATTTGGTCATTATAAAGTACCCTTACTACCAGGAGGTGCTACAGTGTTCTATAAAGTGGATTTGGATTAGCTGTAAAAGTATATTGCAAACTTTAACATGTATGTGCCTAACAACAGTGTCAAAATACATGAGGCAAAAACTAATAGAAATAAAAGGAGAAGTAGATTAATCCACTATTATCGTTAAAGTATTCAATACCTCTCTCAGAAATGCACAGATCCAGCATATCTCATGTACAACAGAGAATATACATTCTTTTCAAGCTCATACAGAATATTCACCAAGATACATCATAATCTGGGCCATGAAATCATATGTTTGGGCTCAGACCACAGTGGAATTAAACTAGAAATCAGTAACAGAAAAATAGCTGGAAAAATCCCCAAATATTAGGAGATTAAATGACATACTTCTAAACATCACATGGCTCAAAGAAGAAAACTCAAGACAAATTAAACAATATCTTAAACTAAATGAAAATGAAAATGCAACCTACCAGAATTTGTGGGAAGTAGTGGAAGGAGTGCCTAGAGGAAAATTTATAGTGTGAAATGCATCAATTAGAAAAGAAGAAAGATAAAAAATAAACTAAGCTCCCACCTTAGGAAACTAGAAAAAGAAGAGCAAATTAAATCCGAAGTAAGCCAAAGAAATAATTAGGTCAGAAATCAATGTAATTGAAAATAGAAAATCAATAAAGAAAATCCACAAAGCTATGAGCTAGTTCTTTGAAAAGATCAATATAATCAATAAGCCTCTAATCAAGCTACATAAGGCAAAAAATGGAGAAGAGAGAAATTACTAATAATGTAAACAAAAGAAGGGATGTTATGACAGATCCCACCAATATTAAAGGAATAATAAAGGAATATAACTCTATACCCACTGATTTGATAATGGTAGGAGAAATGGAACAACTTGTTGAAAGAAACAATCTGCAAAAACAGATTCCTATCTGGAAGAGGTCTGCATCTATTAAATAAATTGAATCAACAATTAATATGAGTTTATTTGTGAATTCTACCAAAGATTTAAGAAAGGAATTATAAAATTATCTACATTATTTTCCAGACTATGCCGATAGAGGGAATGTGTCCTAACGTATTCTATGAGGCCAGCACTACTCTAACATCAAAACCAGACTAAGAAAATACAAAGAAAGAAAGCTACAGGCCAAGACTTCTCATGGACATAGATACAAAAATCTTCTAAATATTTTCAAATGGAATTCAACAATGCATAAAAAGAATTACACACCACAACCAAATGTGATTTAGGTATGCAAGGCTAGTTCAACATTTGAAAAATCAATTAATATAATCCATCACTTCTAAAAGCTAAAGAAAATCACATGATCATATCAGTAGATTCAGAAAAAGAATTTGACAATATCCTACACTTATTCACGACCCAAACTCTCAGTAAACTAGGAATAGAGAACTTCCTCAACTTCATAGAGAATGTCTACAAAAGCCCTGAAACTAACAACATACTTGGTGGTAAGTAATGTGAACTTTTCCCATTAAGATTAGGAACAAGACAAGATATCATCTTTCACCACTGCTTTTCAAGATCACAACAGAAAGTCTAGCTAAATGCGATAAGACAAGACAAGGAAATAAAAGGTATATAGATTGGAAAAATCAGAATAACACTATCTTTGTTCACAGATGGCATGATCATCTAAGTATAAAATCCAGAAGAATCAGCAAATAAACTCCTGAAACTAATTGATTATAGCAAGGTTGCAGGATACATGGCAACTATACAAAAGTCAATCATTTTCCCATATACCATTTACATATGAATAAGTAAAATTTGAAATGAAAAACACAATACCATTTACATTGCCACCACCACCACCCTCCCAAATGAAATACTTAGGAACAAATCTAATGAAATACATTCAAATCTGTATGAGGAGAACTAAAAAATCTCTGATTAAAGATATCAAAGAACCGAATAAATGGAGCACTATCCCATGCTCATGGATAGAAAAACCCAACACAGTAAAACTTGGGTTTGTGAACATAATTTGTTCTGGAAACATGCTTGTACTCTGAAGCACTCGAATACCAAAGTGAATTTCAAGAACCATTGGCTCAGTTATGATCATGTGACATTCAGTGTCATGTATTACTTAAATTGCAAAACACCACTCATTTATCAAGTTAATATTTATTAGAAATCCTTGCTCATCTTGCAGAACATTTGCACAAGTTACTCACGATCTAAGTTTTGACTGGATTGTTAAGGTGTTATTGCTTTATAGATTCAATGCAATCCCAAACCAGATCCCAGCAAGTTATTTTGTGGCTAGCAACTGGTTCATACAAAGAAGCAAAAGATGCAAAATAGCTAATATAATATTGAAGGAGGACAAAGTTGGAGAACTGACACTACCCTACTTGAAGATTTCCTATAAAGCTCGTGTAATCAAGACACTATGGTATTGGTGAAAGAATGAACAAATCAATGGAACAGAATTGAGAACCCAGAAATACACCCATATAAATATGGTCAACTGATCTTTGACTTAGGTGCAAAGATAATACAATGGAGCAAAGACCGTCTTTTCAACAGATGGTGCTGGAAAAACTAAACATCCACAAAAACAAAACAACACTAGATACAGACCTGACACTCTTAACAAAAATTAACACAGAACAGAACACTGACTTACATGTAAAACACGAAACTATAAAACTTGTCTAAGATAACACAGAAGAAAGCCTATGGGTGACCTGGAGTATGGTGATAGCTTTTTAGATAAAATACCAAAGACACGATCCATGGAAGGAAGAAATGATAAGACAGAATTCATTAAAATGAAAAACTTCCATGAAAAACAATGTCAAGAGAATGAGAAGATAAGCCACAAATTGAAGAAAATATTTGTAAAACATCTATCTGATCAAGGATGCTATCCAAAATATACAAACAACTCTTAAAACTTAAAAGACAACGACCCCACTAAAAAATGAGCCAAAGACCTTAACAGACACCTCACCAAAGAAGACACACAGATGACAGTGAGCATATGAAAAGATGCTCCACATTATAAGTCACCAGGGAAACGCAAGTTAAAGCAGCAAGACATCACTACACACCTATCAGGAAGACCCAAATCCAGATCACTGAAAACATCAAATGCTAGTGAAGTTGTGAAAATATAGGAGCTCTCACACACTGCTTGTGGGAATGCAAAAAGGTTGAAGGTGGCATTGAGTCTGTTGACCCCAACACACCTCCAGGCTGCTCTAGTGTTATTGCTGGATTCTCCAGGTTCAGTGTACTGCTTTCATCTGGGGGATTTTAATGGGTTCCCCCGCTTCAAGTTTCTTTTTCATTACAGATCATTCTGATCATTGCTGAAGACTGAAGTACTTAAAAATGTCACTTTGAAATATAAAATCTCTTTTTTCCATTATTTTCCTAATAAAGTACCAATTATTTGACATGTTATTCAAGGCCCTTCATTAGCTGCCCCAAGTCTGCCTGTCATCTCTCCATTTATGCTCCCATCAGTTTGAACCCAGCCACTTCCAAAATTACCTTTTTTTAACCTCTGAGTCTTGCTCATGCTGTATTCCTCTTCTGGAAAACTGCCTCCTTATAACTACTTAACATCATACCTGTATCTTAAGACCTTGTTTAATGGTTACTTCCCTCATGAAACTTACTCTGAACACTTTAGCTAGAAGAAGCTTCTATTTTTAACTCATTCATTATTTTTTTTTAACTCTTCTCATATGCTTTCTTGTATTACAGTTAATTGTTGGATGCTTTGTCTCCAAGATTGGATTGTTTCTTAAAGGCATTGTTTCTTAAGTCAAAATAGTATCACTATGTCATTTATAACTAATATTTAATAATTCCTATTAGGTGTTGTTCACAGTGTTAAACACTTTATATGTATTATACATATGTATCTAGCTTAACATCCACAACACCCCTTTAAAGAAGCATCTATTATTAGGTACTGTTATATGCATGTTACCAATGAAAACTAAGGCTTGTGGAAGTCATGTAACTTGTCAAGCTTACACAGTCAGCCATTGTTACAACTAGAATTTGAACTCTGGCCCAAGAGGACAGGGTCATGGTTTAATTCAGTGGTATATCCTCAAAACCTAGAAGAGTTCCAGGCACATGAAAGGCAGTTAGTAAGTATCTGTTGAATAAATTAATAAATTGTATTTCCAAAGTATAATTTCTTGAATATCATGTAATTAGTAAATATTATAATATCATCATCCTTAAAAATAAAGAAAAATGGTGGCTGTTCTCAACATTAGCTGAATAATATTAACGTTGCCCAAATACCTGTTGTTGACAATTCCGATGAAAAGTGTTGACTTGCAACACATCGGTTGATTCCTGAAAACATGATTTGTTGATTTCAAGTCATATTGATGGCTTGCAATGGATTTATGTTACATGACAACATGACAATCTACAGAATTCAGTGCATTACGAGTCTTGACATGCTTGTTGCCATGATAAAACCTAGTGTTCTGATCTTGATTTCTAAATATTGTTCTTTAATAAAGAAACTGTAGGTCTTTGAAGAAAGATTGATTTCAGAGCTGAAGCATGGAAAATGATGAGCTTGGAGCATATGATGATGTTATATGGTGAGGAAATACTCAAAAAGATGGGAAATATTAAAAGAACACAGGAATGAACTGGAAAGAATTCTCAATGGCCAAATATAGAACACAAGAGGCACAAATATAAACAAATATAGTAATGGATTATGCACTCAAAATAAGATAAACATTCATTAAGTCATACAGATTTAAAAAAATTAAAGGGGTGGAAGAAACATTTTTTTTCTTAAAAAGTTATTTTTATTTTAATTCCAGTATATTTAACATACAGTGTTACATTATATTACTCAGTCCTCATCATGATAAGTGTACTCTTAATCCCCTTCATCTATTTCAACCATCCCCTTGCTCACCTCCTGTCTGGTAACCATCATTTTGTTCTCTATAGTTAAGGCTCCTTTTTTTCTTGTTTGTTTGTCTCTTTTTCTCTTTGCTCAGTTGTTTTGTGTCTTAAGCTCCATATATGAGTGAAAGCATATGGTATTTGTCTTTTTCTGATTTATTTCACTTAGCATTATACAGTCTAGATAGAACCATGTTGTTACAAATGACAAGATTTCATTCTTTTTTTTATGGCTGAGTAATAACATATAGACAATATTAACAATCACACACACACACATATACACACATGCCAGCTCTTTATTCATCTATCAATGGACACTGGACTCCTTCTATAATTTGGCTATTGTAAATAATCTGCAGAAATATAAGGATACATTTATCTTTTTGAATTAGTGTTTTTATGTTATCTGGGTAAATATATAGTAGTGAAGTTATGGAATCATATGGTACTTCTATTTTTAATGTCCAGAGGAAGCCTCCACTGGCTCTACCAGTTTGCATTCCCACTAATAATGCATGAGGGTCCTCTTTCTCCACATTTCCACCAATACTTGTTGTTCCTTGTGTTTTGATTTTAGCCCTTCTGACAGGTGTAAGGTAATATCTCATTATGGTTTTGATTTGCATTTCCCTAATTTTCAATGATGTTGAGCATTTTGTCATGTGTCTGTTGCTTGTATCTATTTATTCTTTGGAGAAATCTGTTTTATGTCATCTGCCCATTTTTAATTGGATTATTTGTCTTTTGGGTGTTGAGTTATATAAGTTCTTTATACATATTTGGACACAACCCTTTATTGGATATATCACTTGCAAATATCTTCTCCCATTCAGTATGTTGCCTTTTAGTTGTGTTGATTGTTTCTTTGGCTGTGCAGAAAGCTTTTATTTTGATGTAGTCCCAACAGTTTACTTTTGCATTTGTTTCCCTTGCCTCAGGAGACATATCTAGAAAAATGTTGCTATGGCCAATATTAGAGAAATGACTGTTTGTGCTCTCGTAGGATTTTTGTGGCTTGAGGACTCACATTTAGGTCTTCAATCTCTTTTGTGAAGTTGTTTTTAAGTTTATTTATTTATTTTGGGAGGGGGGTCCAAGAGAGGGAGATACAGAATCCCAAGCAGGCTTGACACTGCCAATGCAGAGCCTGACTCAGTGCTCAAATTCACAAACCATAAGATCATGACCTGAGCCAAGATTAAGAGTCGGACACTTAGCCAACTTAGCCACCCAGGCATACCTGGTCCTTAAATCCCTTTTAAGTTTATTTTGTGTGTGGTGTAAGAAAGTGATCTAGTTTTATTCTTTTGCATGTAGCTATCCAGTTTTCTCAGCACTGTTGAAAGGACTGCCTTTTCCCCTTTGGATATTCTTGCCTCCTTTGTCAAAGATTAATTGACCATATAATCACAGATTTATTTCTGAGCTGTCTATTCTGTTCCATTGATCCATGTGCCAGTACCATACTGTTTTGATTGCTATAGCTTTGTAGCATAACTTGATATCTGGGATTGTGATACTTCCAGTTTTGTTCTTCTTTTCCAAGATTATTTTGGCTATTTGGGGTCTTTTGTGGTTCCACACAAAATTTAAGATTATTTGTTTTAGTTCTGTGAAAATCGTGTTGTTTTTTTGATAGGTATTGCATTAAATCTGCAAATTGCTTTGCGTAGTGTGGACATTTTAACAATATTTGTTTTCCCAAACCATGAGCATGGAATATCTTTCCATTTGTTTGTATTGTCTTCAAATTTTTAGCAATTTTTAAAATTATTATTATTTTTTAATTTAAATTTAAGTTAGTTAACATGTATAGTATTGGTTCAGGAGTAGAATTTAGTGATTCATCACTTACATATAACACCCAGTTCTTGGGGCACCTGGGTGGCTCAGCCAATGAAGCATCCAGCTTTGTCTCAGGTCATGATCTCATGGTTTATGAGTTTAAGCCTCACATCGTGCTCTGTGCTGGCGGCTCAGGGTTGGAGCCTGCTTCGGATTCTGTGTTTCCCTCTCTCTCTATCCCTCCCCAGCTCATACTCTATCTCTATCTCAAAAAATAAATAAACATTAAAAAAAAATTTAACACCCAGTGCTCACCAAAACAAGTGATCTCCTTAATGCCCGTCACCCACCTAGCCCATCTTCCCCACTCAACCCTCCATTTGTTCTCTGTATTTAAAAGTCTCTTATGTTTTGTATCCCTCTACTTTTATTTTATTTTGTTTTTCTTTCTTTTCCCCATGTTCATCTGTTTTATTTCTTAAATTCCACCTATGAGTGAAGTTATATATTTGTCTTTCTCTAACTTATTGCACTAGCATAATACATCCTAGTTCCATCCATATTGTTGCAAATGTCAAGATTTCATTCTTTTTGATTGCTGAGTAATATTCCATTGTATATATACACCATATTTTCTTTATTGATTCATCAGTTGATGGACGTTTGGGCTCTCCATCTTTAGGCTACTGTTGATAGCACTACTGTAAACACTGGGGTGCATGTGCCCCTTTGAATCAGCCCTTTTGTATCTTTTGGATAAATACTTACTAGTGTAACTGCTGGTAATAAAGTTCTGTTTTTAATTTTTTGAGGAATCTCCATACTGTTTTCCAGAGTGGCTATAGCAGTTTACATTCCCATCAATAGTGCAAAAGCGTTTCTGTTTCTCTACATTTTTCCCAACATCTGTTGTTTCTTGAGTTGTTAATTATAGCCATTCTGACAGATGTGAGGTGGTATCTCATTGTGGTTTTGATTTGTATTTCCCTGATGATGAGTGATGATCTTTTCATTTGTCTGTTAGCCACTGGATGCCTTCTTTGGAAAAGGGTCTATGCATGCCTTTTGCCCATTTCTTCACTGGATTGTTTTTTGGGTGTTGAGTTTGGTAAGTTCTTTATAGATTTTGAATACTAATCCTTTATCTGATATGTCATTTGCAAATATCTTCTCCCATTTCGTCAGTTGACTTTAAGTTTTGTTAATTGTTTCTTTTGCTGTGCAGAAACTTTTTATTTTGATGAGGTCCCAATAGTTCATTTTTGCTTTTGTTTTTCTTGCTTCTGGACACGTCTAGTAAGAAGTTGCTGCAACTGAGGTCAAAGAGAGTGATGTCTATTTCTCCTCTAGGATTTTGATGATTTCCTGTCTTACATTTAGGTCTTTCATCCATTTTGAATTTATTCTTGCATATGGTATAAGACGACAGTGGTCCAGTTTCATTCTGATGCATGTTGCTGTCCAGTTTTCCCAGCACCATTTGCTGAAGACATTGTTTTTTTCCATTGGATATTCTTTTCTGCTTTATTGAATATTAGTTGGCCATACATTTGTGGGTCCATTTCTGGGTTCTATATTGTGTTCCATTGATTTATGTGTCTGTTTTTGTGCTACTACTATATTGTCTTAATGATTACAGCTTTGGGTCCATCCATCAAGATCTAACAATTGTAAATATTTATGCCCCCAACTTGAAAGAACCCAAATATATAAATCAATTAATCACAAACATGAAGACTCTCATTGATAATAATGCAATAATAGTAGGGAACTTTAATACCCCACTTACAGGAATGGACAGATTGTCTAAGCAGAAAATCAACAAGGAAACAATGGTTTTGAATGACACATTGGACTGGATAGATTTAACAGATATATTTAGAACATCTAACCCTAAAACAGCAGAAAAAACATTCTTCTCAAGTTCACATGGAACATTCTCCAGTATAGATCACATACTTTGTCACAAATCAACCCTCAACAGGCACAAAAAGATCAAGATCATACCATGCATATTTTCAGAACACAACGCTATGAAACTCGAAATCAACCACAAGAAAAATTTGGAAAGCCCTCATATACATGGAGGTTAAATAGCATCCTAATAAAGAATGAATGGGTTAAATAGGGTTAAAGAAGAAATAAAAATATACATGGAAGCCAATGAAAATGAACACATGACAGTCTAAACCCTTTGGGATGAAGCAAAGGCAGTCCTAAGAGGAAAGTATATTGCAATTCAGGCCTATCCAAGAAGCAAGAAAGGTCCCAAATACACAATCTAACTTTACACCTATAGGAACTAGAAAAGGAACAGCAAATAAAGTGTAAAGCCAGCAGAAGGGAAATAATAAAGATCAGAGCAGAAATAAACAATATAGAAACAGACAAAACAGAGTAGAACAGATTAATGAAACTAAGAGCTGTTTCTTTGAAAAAAAAAAAAAACCAACAAAATTGATAAACCCTTACCCAGACTTATCAAAAAGAATGGGAAAGGACCCAAGTAGATAAAATCATGAATGAAAGAGGAGAGATCACAACAAATACCACAGAAATACAAACAATTATAAGGCAATACTATGAAAAATTATATGCCACCAAATTAGGCAACCTGGAAGAAATGGACAAATTCCTAGAAATATACAAACTACCAAAACTGAAATAGGAAGAAATAGAAAATTTGAACAGACCCATAACCAGCAAACAAATGGAATCAGTAACCAAAAATCTCCTAACAAACAAGAGTCTTGGGCTAGATGACTTCTCAGAGGAATTCTACCAGACATTTAAAGAAGAATTAATATGTATTCTCAAACTGTTCCAAAAAATAGAAACAGAAGGAAAGCTTCCAAAATCATTCTCTAAAGCCAGCATTACATTAATTCCAAAACTAGATGAAGACCTCACTCAAAAAGAGAACTATAGGCCCATAGCCCTGATGAAACTAGATGAAAAAATTCTCAACAAGACACTAACAAATTGAATTCAACAGTACATTAGAAGAATTATTCACCATGGTCAAGTGGGGTTTTTACCTGGGCTGCAGGACTCGGTCAGTATTTACAGATCAGTCAATGATATGCCACATTAATAAAAGAAAGGAAAAAAACCTATATAATTTTCTCGATAGATGAAGAAAAAGTATTTGTTTGTGTTGACTTCAATTTCTTTCATCAACCTTTTAGTTTTCAGAGTATAGGCCTTTTACCTCCTTGGTTAACTTTATTCCTAGATATTATTTGTGCAATTGTAAAAATGATTGTTTTCTTAATTCTCCTTCTGCTGCCTCATTATTAGCATTTAGAAATGCATCCGATTTCTGCACATTGATTTTTGTATCCTGAGACATTACTGAATTCATTTATCAGTTCTAGTAGTTTTTTTGGTGGAGTCTTTAGGGTTTTCTATAATCGTAGCATGTCCTCTGCAAATAGTGACAGTTTTACTTCTCTCTTACCAATTTGGATATCTTTTATTTCTTTTTCTTGTCTGATTTCTGTGACTAGGATTTCCAGCACTATGTTGAATAAAAAGGCTGAGAATGGCCATCCTTGTCTTGTTCCTGAGCTTAGGGGGAAAGCTGTGTTCTTCACCATTGAGTATGATGTTACCTGCAGCGTTTCCACATATGACCTTTATGATATTGAGGCATGTTCTCTCTAGAACTACTTGGTTTAGGGCTTTCATTATGAATTGATGTTGTACTTAATCCAATGGACTTCTGTGTTTATTGGAAAGATCACGTGGTTGTATCCTGTTTCTTATTGATGTGATGTATCACTTTGACTGAATTGGGATTATTGAGCCACCCTTGCATAAATAAATCCCACTTGATTGTGGTGTATGGTCTCTTAAATGTATTGCTGGATTCAGTTTGCTAATATTTTGTTGAGGATTTTTGCATCTATGCTCATCAGAGATATTGGGTTACGGTTCTCCTTGGAACCTTGGAATCCTTGGAATCCTTGGAAAAGCTTTTCGTGCATCCATATCATATTCAGGGGAGGAAAGTCAGACCCAGAGAATCTGAGTTACTAAAATAACATTATCTTGGGAGAGCTGGTTCTGGAACTCATGTGTTTTATCTCTCCATTCACTTTTACTTCCACTTTATGGCACTGCTGAATTCAAGTCCAGGAACTGTCAGCTGACTTAATTTCATTTAATATAATTCATAAGATTTTTAAAGATATTTAGTATTCTAATTTCTAATGTGTTTATAATGAAATTATGAAAATCTTCCTCAGTAAGGAACATTATCTTTTGCTTTTCAGGAAAACCTGAGTAGTCATTTGAGAAGTAGAAATAAACTTTGACCATAGATTTGAACTTAGTTCAACTAAACTTTAAATCAATTTCAAGAAGCTCAAGGTATGATTATGCATTATTCCCTTTGGTTAAAGCCACCCTTTTATTTCTTCTTATGTGTAGGTTCTCTCCTACTTGGTTGTTTGCTTGCACGTGTGCACACGCATGCGCACACACACACACACACACACACACACACACACACACACCAGCACTCATTAAAATAGATAATGGGTCACTTTTTTGCAATTTGGTATAGTTGTCTGAGATGGCTTTATGCCATAATCATCATGCATTACGGGCTTGAACAAGACAATGATAGTCTTGGCATTCAGCCCATGTTTTCCTCTACTTTTCATTGCCTGTAAGATTTCTGTACCTCACAGAATCTGTGCTTCCCCTCCTCCACTCTCCAAAGTCTGAGCTATGCATTTAGCAGATGGTCTTGTTATACAATCATGTTGAACAGGATTAGGCTAGATCATTGAATTTTAGGGATTTCTGACTATCACAGCTGTTTCTTCTCTGAAATGCTTTCACTCAATTAATGTACACAAGATACTCTTCTGGCCAACCCTCATTTTCCAATCAGCACCAGCACAGAAACCTGAGTACATCCATATTTGGAATAGGAAAAAGAATTTTGGTGCCAGAAATGAATATACTAATGACTCCTATTTATATGTGTACTGATGACAGTATTTACTATAAGAAATCTTTAAAAAAATACTGAATGGTTAAACTAGATATTAGGAAAATTATTTCAAAAATTATTTCTACAGTAGAATCTCTTTATTTCTATAACGAAATCTCCCCATGTCTGTCCATTATACCGTTCTTTTCTCAGGAACACTGGATAAAAATTCCAGAGTCATCTTTAACATCTCTTCATTACTCACGCCATCTCCCCTACCTTCTATCATGGCCAGTCATTACCAAGTCTTGACTGTTTTTCATTTACACTATTTCTGTAGTCCCTTCCTTTCAGTTTCCATTGTTCAGGCCCGATTTATATGAAATTAAATGCCTTTAACTGGCTAAAAGGTTAAGAAGGAAGAATATTTTCCATTCTTGGCATCCAATAAATCACAGTCGTCAGTTATGGGAAAAGTCTCTTCTATGTCATCTTCCACTGAGGGGTGGGAGGTAGGATGGGATGAGTGGTGGGGCCACTTCATAGCAGGGCAGACACCTTATGATATTAGCAGAAGCTTCTAGTGAGGGCCTGACAACAGGGCTTTTACAAGAGACTGTCAGCGTGTTCCTATTCTCATATTCCTATTTGTCTGGGTGTGGGAAGCAAATTTAGAAGGGACTATGGAAGTTAAATAAGCCAAAGAAAATAATATCAACTAGGGTGTAGAAGAAAAAGATGCCTCCAAAATATAGTCTTGTTTCAAATCTTGATTGGGGGGCACCCAGTCAGTTAAGTGTCTGACCGTTGGTTTCAGCTCAGGTCATGATCTTACAGTGTGTGGGACAGAGCCCTGTGGTGGGCTCCGCGGTGACCGCAAGGAGCCTGCTTGGGTCTCTCTCTCTTTCTCTCTCTCTCTCTCTCTCTCTCTCTCTCTCTCACCCCCCCTCTCTGCCCCTCCCCCACTCCCTCTCTCTCTCATAATCTCTCTCTCTTTCTCAAAATAAATAAACATTAAGAAAATGAATGGAGGACATCAGTGAGCCCTTTAACAAAGATAAAAAAGAACAAAGCAGAGATGAAGAACACAATAAATGAAGTTAAAAATACACTTGATGGAGAGGCGCCTGGGTGGCTCTGGTTAAGTGACCAACTCTTGATTTCAGCTCAGGTCATGATCCCAGGATTGTGAGATCATGTCCTACACTGGGCTCCACACTGGGCATGCAGCCTGCTTAAGATTCTCCCTCTCTCTCTCTCTCTCTCTCTCTCTCTCTCTCACTATGCCCCTCCCCCTGCTTGCTTACTCTCTCTCTTTCTCTCCCTCAAAGAAAAAAAAGGAAAACTTGTTTGGAGAGCTGCCATTTATTAAACTGTGTTCTATGGAATCTCATTTTAACTTTAATACATCATCTCACTTCATATTTTATAAATAATGCCATTTTATCTTTAAAACAACTTGTTATATCTAATTTCACAGATAAGAAAACTGAAGTTTAGAGAGGTTAGGGAATTCTCTTATGCTTATACGGCTAGGAAACAGTGGAGTCAAGTTTGAAACCCATTTCGTCCATCTCCAGAATCCAAGAATGCAGCTTTTCAGCATTTTATGTGGCCCAATATGAATGTAAAGTAAATGAGCTTTTCTTCAATTCATGTCAGTCAGATGGATTTCCTCTTTGGTTCTAAGCCATTTCACAACATTTTGTAAAACCCTTTTCCTAACTTGGGAGGTGCAAACATACACAACCAAGTGAAGGACTTATTAACATCATAATTTCAGATAAGGAAATGGAGGCTCAGAGAAATCAAGTAATTTTTCCATTGCAACACAGCCTATCAGTGATGGATGGGAATCTTAACCTGGGCAGTCTGATTTCCCTTCTCTTGTTCCTAGCCACACCGCTAACTTTAATAGGTTATTTTTAACTGGTTTGATGTTTCCCAAAAAGAAAGATACAGAGTTATCATCTAACCTTCCCCTATAAACTCTTTTGGGGTACACATACACACACACAAAATACACATACATACCTACATACACATATGCACATATAAGTGTGAGTGTATGTATGTATGCATGAGAGATATTCAAAATAATATTCCAGTACATATGAACTGTATTTCTCTGCTCTGTAGGGGACAGCATAGTAGTGATAACTGCTATAATTGTAATAATGTTAGCAATAGTTGGCCCCATGGCTGCTTTTTTGGTAGCCTTGGTAGCCTTCTTTTTCCCTAAGACAAGACAGCAAAGTGTCTGGTCTTGCTCAAATACAGAACATCTGTAACTTGCAGAAGAGATCATGTGATAAAGGGTAAATGTAAATTAAACCACCTTCACATGTCTGTGCTTTTGATTATTTCGGGTACTCTGTGACCTGATTTTTCGTCCGTCTGGGAGATGAAACGGCTGTAGTTCACAATAAAGGTCCATCCAGCATCACAGTCAACCTTATTCTTTCTTCCTGCAAAAGGCATCTGGCTTGTATCACAAACATGTAAAGGATATCTTTATAGAGATAGCTAGAGTATGCTATCTAATGAATGGGGAAACATGTGTGCCCACCATTATCACAGGTAGGTTTCATAATAGTGTGCCCAGAAGCGGGTAGATGGCAGGCAGTGAAGACCAGGGGAAGCCAACACTGCTCTGCTCGTGGGCACAGCTACTAACCCTTGGTGCCTAAAATGAGGTAAAAAGTGTTCACCTCAGGAATGGGATAAATTACCCCATCAGAAGCCATCAGTTTGGGTAAGCAGTTTTTTTTCAGTGTGGGTATTTATGGGCATACTTACACAATCCACAAGTCAACTTCTACTTTCTTTGGAAAATGTCACCCTTTGCCTCAGAATCTCTAAGATTCCCTCCCCTAAAATTTGGGACTAATATAAATTGTAGACAGTCTCTTTGAGTTAGTAAAACTGTAACATGCCAATGCTGGAACTGAAACTCCACTATGTGGTCAGAGAAATATGGTCCAGAAACGGAGAGGAGGAGAGGGAGGGGAGAGAGAGAGAGAGAGAAGCAGATGTGCAAAGAAAAGCAGAGGCAAGAGTAAGAGAGAGGTATAAAGGAAGTCTTGACTATCTAGGATCTCAGTCAGTCTCTTCCAGAGGCCTGGTAGAATTTCTGTCATTAGGTTTCCTTGAAATATCCCTATAGCCTTAATATGAATATCTCCCTTCATGGCTTAAGCCAGGTTAAGGTGGGCTAATTCCTAACAAATGGGATAATATGCTTTAAATGAAAGTTAGCGAGGTATCATTCTAAATGCACAGACAACTCCCAGGAGATGACGAGTAGTGCATGCAAAATTTTAAAAAATTGAGTATTTTCAGGGACCTTCCTTAATTTTCCCAGATAAGGCCAGAGCATGCATGTATTTATTAGGGCCATGTATTCCAACGGCAGTAACCACACAGAGGCAAACTGGCAAAAAGACCCTTGGGTTAGCTTGATAGCTTGAAAGGAATAAATGGAGTGTCAGAGTTTAGTCAACAGCTCCTTGACAGAAGAGAACAGTACATATCCAACTCCTGTGGGCACAAAGACTTGAGAGCAGTGTTTCTCAAAGTAGGGTCCTGGGTGAGAACACCAATCCCCGAACCTCATCTCAGGCTCCATAAGTCAAAATATCTGAGGGGGTACCTACCATGCATTCAGCCTGTATGAACAGACTCAGTAGGTGACTCACGTGCACACTATTTCAGAGCTTGCTCCTGGGGATGTGCTGTGAAGCCCTGAGGCCGTGATAGAATCTGGGACCCAGTTACAAAGGAGGAATCTTCCCCACTCCCTTGACCTGAATCCGAATCTGTACTCTAACAAGATGCCCAGTTGATTTGATATTCATTATGTTCTAGATCATTCATGCCCAGCTGGGTTGTACATGGGAATCACCCAAGTGACTTAACCATGTTACTCTGGTCTGAGCTCTACCCCCTAGAGGTTCAGACTTTGATGGGTTTGATTCTGGGTTTGGAGAGTGACCTGAGCAGAAGGAGTTTTTAAAGTTCCCTAGGTGATTCTGATATGCAGCCAAGATGGAGAATCACACAATTGAGGATGACCAGAATATATCTTAGAAGAAAGTCAACTTGTTAAATGGATTTTGAAACTCCTAGAAGGCACAATAATCTGAAAGAAGATTAATTTTGATTTGGGAGAGCAGGACCCCAGAGAGAAAGAAATTTTTACTTCTTCTTAAGTTCCAGATAGAACTGGTTTGGAAAAATCAGATAGACCAAGGAGGACTAGCACATAGAGTTTATAAAATGAACTATAGAATTTGGAAAGCATGCCATCCAATAGCCTTTGGGGGCGGGCGGAGACTGCTATCTTTCAGGCAAAACCTAAGAAGACTGAAACTCCATTAGGCTGGAGTAATGAGATGTCTTGGTGGAAAATTGGCAATGGCTAAATGAATAATCTAGGGGGATAAACAATTTCAGAAACCTGAAAACCCAACCTGTAAGTATCTGAGTCCTAACAGTAGCATTGAATCACTTGCTGAAAGTGGACCAGAAGAGGCCAAACTAGAATGAGAATCCAGGACACATGGGATTTTTGAGCAGTGGCCACCACATCGGCCATGGGATTCACCATGGAAACTTGAGCCAGCATCAAAGGCCAGGAGAGATGGAATTATCCTTCAGGCAGAAGCTTGTAAAACCAGATGATGCATTTGGGCTGCATGCCTCTTTCCTCGTCCCTGGACAACAGGCACGCCTTTGTCACTCCATTCCATGAGAGAGTGGCCTCAGAGAGAGGAAAGGAGAAAAGTCTTGAATCTAAATGAACATTTTCTCAATGGAGATTAAGTTGGAATCTGGAAGTGAGTGTGAGATTAAGGTTCTCCAAGTTAATGGACACAGAGGCTTGAGAGCTACATGGAATTTCTTTATGGAATCATGAGGAAAGTTACAGGCCTAATTCCTGAATTATGCTGTGAATTTCAAATCCACGTAGTGATGAACAGAATGCAGTCACCCATCCCTTAGGTGGCTTCCCTCTCATAGGTCTCTGGGGACGTGGTGTCATTATAAAGAGGCTTCTTTGAATGGCATTCTTTTGCAAAAAGATGGGGATCAGGGAAATGTTACAGGGTCATGAATCACAAGACATCCATATTTCCATGTGAGAGGCAGAACTTGAGACCAGAACCCAAGTCTACTAATAAGATGTACAGATAAACACCAGACACCTCAATATGATTGTGAGGGATAAGAATTCAACTCGTGGCATGAATGGTCCTGCCTTAATGAAGAACATTTACTAAAGTAAACAGACAGACTGCATTAACTTCATTAGTTAGTATAAATCAAATCAGCCGCAGTAGATATTGTTAACAAATGGCCTCAAATGACCTTTTCCTGGTTGTTAAGAAGGGATAAAAGAAACATAATTAAGAGGTGACTAATTACCAACATTTATCTACATTAGCTTCCTTCTTCCCTGTGTTCCTCCTCTTTTACCGCCCCCTCAACCCTCTATCCACCCCCAGAAGAAATATTCCTTGAGATTAAAGTTGTTTCATGATTCTCCCCTTCCTGGCTTTTATTTAGAAGACTTCAAAGAAAACTGATGAACTTCCTATGCGATCGATACATCCTTTATTTCCTTTACCTTGCGGAAGGTACAGCCACCTGTCTGTCAAGTTCCCTGGTACTGGGGTAAGAATGTGGCAAGCATAGTGAATAGCAATCACTTTCCAAAAATAACTATTCATCTAAAATGACAACCTATGAGTTGAATTTCATGAATCATCCTGACATATTTTGGGAAGAATTCACATAAGGGACCAAACTTTTGCATTATTTAAAATAGACTATATGATGCATGACACCTTCTCCCCACCCCTGCCAACCCCCCTCCACTAAACTCATTGATTAGACTAATGTAGTATAACCTAAGAAAATAAGCTTAACTAGATGCTCTTGAAATCGTTGAAGGTAAGATGGATTCATATACGATATAAAATTAAATCTGCTTTGAGCCCCTCCCAGCATCTATGGTGGTGCAAGGAAAGATTTCTGGCAAACTTATGAGAAGATGATGCAGGATCCTTTCTGCCTGATCCCAGAGGGGAAGAGAAACACGGAAGGCTGGAATTAGTGATGTATATTTAGGCAGTCAGTGTATTGGAATGTTGCCCCAAACCAGAAAAAAACCCCACACATGGAACGCACCCAATTAGGATGCGTGTGGTGGAAAGAGACACGGTCTTAATAAATACTTGAAGCTGTTGGTTAACTAGTAGTGATTTTTAAGTATTTGTTGAAACCACCTTAAAATAACTAACATAAAAGTGAAAACTGAATCATAAAACAAAGAAGTCTAATGCTAAAATCCCTGGGATTACCAAAACAATCCTTTAAGACAAGTTGTGATTTCCTCCAGCACGCACGGACCATGAATTACCCTGCTGTGCGGTACCCTTTCCATGAGCCCTCAATCTGAACGAAGTAATCGAGAACACTTTACCATCTTTCTTATCAACCAGTTCCTTTTGCTTCACTTTGAAAGACGCAGTCTATTTTGAAAACCCCCGAAGTACAGCTAGAAAATATGTATGCTCCAAAAGCATGAGCTTTCGGACAGAAATGCTGAGGTCCATGAGTTAACTAATAGGAACTCTGAGCTCAAAAGGGAATCACAGGGTTAAAATAAATTGCCCTAGCTGGCCCTGAGGCAAGCCGCCCTCATCAACAGATGACAACTGACTGAGATGGTTCAAGCAAAAACTTTTGTCACAGGTTGACAAGTTTTATGTCCAATGCGGTTTCTCAAAAGCCACCTTGACTTTCTCACCTTGTCTCTTGGTGGGAAGGGGAGTGTTTCTGATGTCCACCTTCCCTGTTTTGTCACTTGGGAATCACGCACAAGAGGCCTGGGCCATCTGTGGGTAACCTTGGCCTTCCCCTTCAGGAGAGAACATGATGCGCTGTCTGCAGACTGGGCTTCCTTCTGGGAAGCGGGCTTTCATGGGAAAAGATGGAAACCCTTACCTGGGTAATCATTCTTGTCTATGTCTGAGTCTCCTCGGAGAGTAAAGCCGAATCCGGAAGGGACAGTCTGGGAGGCCCACAGTCCTTGCAGAATCTGGGAAGCCTGGGTGTTCAAGCCATCCTTCTGCCCGTTGTAAATGAGCACTTTGCCTCTTTGGTCTTTGCCTGCAAAGGGTGCCCCAATGGCAATGTCTACAAACATAAACATATTTTTTAAGTCAGGAAGAATGTTTTAGACATAGAATTAAGTAAAATTGAAGAGCAGTATTGTAAAATCCAAAGGGCTTATTAAGCTTTCCATGAAAATTCCATAATACTGCAGCAACCATAAGTTATTTTTTGCCATTTATCGATCCTACAAGTATTTTTCAAGTGACTGTTGTGTGCTGGATGTAGCAGGTGTGACAGCAAACCAGACGCTCCTTTTAGAAAAAACATTCATATTCTAGTTCAGGTGGTAGACAATTTGAATAAAGAAACAGTCAAGAAAAGATCGAAAGTGAAAAATTTTATATAGAAGAATCAAAAATATTAATGTGATGAAGAATAACTGGTTGTTATTTTTACGTATCATTTAAAAATTTTTTATTTATTTTGAGAGAGTGTATGAGTGAGGGAGCATGAGCAGGGAGGAACAGAGAAAGAGGGGGAGAGAGAACCCCATGCAGGCTCCACACTGTCAGCTCAGAGCCCAACACGGAGCTTGATCACATGAATGGTGAGATCATGACCTGAGCCGAAATCAAGAGTCCGTAGCTTAGATGACTGAGCCATCCAGGTGCCAAGACTGGTTATTTTTAGAGTAGGTGATCAGACAAGGTGTCATTAAGGTTCACGTTGAAATGGAAATCTAAGGACAAGATGAAACCAACCATGTGAAATCAGAGGGAAGAGCACGCCAGGCAGAAAGAACAAGTGTGCAAAGGTCCAAGGTTGGAAAGCTCTTGGCCCATCGGAGAAGCAAGGCAGAGAACGGTCTACATGGGAACTTAGCAATGAGGCACAGGGAGGGCTGGGCCACATCACTAGGCTGGGTAGAACAGGTGGGACACATTTGCAGGGGACTTAACAAGTTTCTTGCTAAAAGAAAAAACAATCTCTTTCACAAAGATTATCTAATGTGATGATTACATCACCCCATGAGGTAGGCAGGACCCAGTTTACAGTAGCGGACACAGAGAAACCTGGAAAGGACCCTATCACTTGATTCCCACTTAAATATAACACTGAATGAAAATTAACTTCTACGTATTGTGTCCCTCATGATTGTTCTAAACACTACACACGAGGGGCACCTGGATGGCTCAGTCGGGTTAGTGTCCAACTCTTGATTTCTGCTCAGGTCATGATCTCATGGTTCATGGGATTGAGCCCCACATCAGGCTCTGTGCTGACAGTGGGAGCTTGCTAGGGATTCTCTCTCTCTTTCTCACAAAATAAACAAACTTAAAAACATAAACAAAACACACAAATACTTGTTTTACATAAAAAAAAGAGCACCAATAACACAACATAATAGCTCACTGGGATGGATGACAATTAGGTATCCTCATTTTGTCATTTATTTCTCTTTGTTCCTAGGTAAGTCTAATAAGACTAAGTAAATTGTGAATCGATTTTTATTACATAACAAGGAACATAAGTCCAGCTTCACTTAACAGGTAAGGATACACTCTCTCAAATCTCAGATTGTTGTGGAAAGTGAAGATAGCATCACGTGGCAGGTGCAAAGGGACCTTTCCTCCACTTCCTCTGGGTCCGTCCACATCTGTCCCAGGTTTCATCCCAGTCTGGCATTATTTCTCCCACTTTAAAAAATGTGTATTTATTTTGACGAAGAGACACACACACACAAACACAGCATGAGCAGTGGAGCTGGCAGCAGAGAGAGAGAGAGAGAGAGAGAGAGAGAGAGAGAGAGAGAGAGAATTCCAACCCTTGCTGTTGGCACAGAGCCTGACACAGGCTCGAACTCATGAACTGTGAGATCACGACCAGAGCGGAGTCAGTTACTTAACCCACAGAGCTACCCAGGTGCCCCTATTTTACCCACTTCATACTCAGTGACATCGAGGTTCAGAGGGGCAGAACATCCTTTATGCCATTAAAACTGTTTCTCTTACCTTTTAAAAGTATCATGAAGGGTTTGAGAAACACAGACAAACAGGGAAATTTGGTGAAAAGGATGACATGTAGATAATGTAGCATTGTTTATTTTGCATGGTGCCCAGGAATAAGGTAGGTTTTGAAAGCAGCCTACCATTTAAAGATGAACTTATCTCTCTTGTTTTATTATTTTCCTGGAACCATGAACTTGTAATATGCATTTATGTTTTATGGCACTTTAAAAATTACTAACCATACATCTCTGGGATGTCTTTTTTATCAAAGAATACATAACATTACAATACTCCTTGGCAAAAGTACTAATGAATACTGATCTGATGCAAACAGGCCCTAGGCTATTTCATTGGAACAAATTCCTGTTACTCCCTCAGACCTTAAGAGATGCACCATACTGTGCATCTTAAGTTAAAGGTCCTGAAAATGTATGCAAAACTTTGTGTGAGCTTGCATGTTTTTCTGAAGAGAGGGTACTCACTAGGGATTCATAAATTCCCAGCTTAAAGAATCGTAATCCTAAACCAAGAATTTAATGTTACTCTAAATACTAAAGTTGCTTTAAGCTGAAATTTGCCAACCCCTTAAAATACATCATAACCTATATGTAGCCCATATGGGTTAATCATAAGGTAATACCCTTGTTCATACATCAGCATGCATTTCTTTGTCTTGACTCTACATATGGAAGACTCTCTAGTTTTCTTTAAGTCACTAACAAACTAACTCCAAATATTAATTTAAAAAATAATAGCTGCCTTTCTTTAGAGCTGTTATATAACACCATATCTAAACTTTAAATTGTCTTGAGTTTTTTTGATAGTTTATTAAAAATCCATAAAAGGGGCACTGGGTGGGGGCTCAGTTTTTTAAGCAGCTGACTTTGGCTCAGGTTATGATCTTACTGTTTGTGGGTTCGCATAGGGCTCTGTGCTGGCAGCTGAGAGCCTGTAGCCCACTTCGGATTCCGTGTCTCCTCTCTCTGCTCCTTGCCTGCTCGTGCTTTGTCTCTCTCTCTCAAAAATAAATATACATTTAATATTTAAAAAAATCAATAATAATAACTGTAACACACATACCGCTGTAAATACTTTTAAGAGGTCATTGTTTCCTTCATGTAACAGCAATATGAATTATGACACATTAAACAATTCCACATATTGGTATAAATTACCATTGTATCCATCTTGGTTCAGGTCTCCTAAGTGTGCCACAGCACTGCCGAATCTCCCGAAAACGTCTGTGCCCGCGAGGATCTGGGGGTCCCTGAAGACAAGAGCGCTCACTTGCAAATACAGGTACACTTGCCCTACTTCCCTAGGGCTGGTGTCAAATTCACGTTCCATGAAGAGAGGGGCCCCAATCAGTACATCATCCATTCTGCAGGGAACAAAGAGAGAGGTCAGAGCACTGACAGACATGAGATTCCAGGGGGGGGACATTTTTTAAAATGTTTATTTATTTTTGATAGAACACAAGTTGGGGAGGGGCAGAAAGAGAGGAAGACACAGAATCCAAAACAGGCTCCAGGCTCTGAGCTGTCAGCACAGAGCCTGACGTGGGGCTCGAACCCACAAACTACAAGATCATGGTCAGAAGCCCAAGTGACTAAGCCACCCGGGTGCTTCCCAGGGGGAACATTTTTAATCAACTAGCTTGGTACATTTCCATTGGTATTTCTTCTTCCCCATTGGTATAAAAGTCATCGTATTCCTTTCATTGCTTTGTTATGTCTATGGGATAGAATGCTGTAGAAAAAGAAGAGTTGTCACACTGAATGTTTAGACTGTGTTACAAATGATCACTTTAAGAAAACCGCAGATACTTCATCATTTTCAAAAGATTTTAGTTAATTTCCAGAAAATGTCACTATACAAGCAAAACATATCAAAGGGACCTAAGAAGAGTTTTTCTCAAGTGGATTAGTGTTTGTCTACAAAGAGAATGGTTCATGTAAAATATGACGTTTTCTTATAGTGATAAGGTTTAAAATAAATGTTGCCTTCTTCTTTCCTCTTGTTACTTCCATTTAATTAAACAGAGACCAGAGAGGGGTATAGTACTGCCTAAAAAGATAGAAAACAAAATTTTCGTCCCAAATAAGACTTGATAGCTATTCTTTGTAAATGTAGAAACTCTATAGCAGGAAATTAATAGATCATTTTTAAGGTTGAAAAAAATTCAAGAAACAAATACCTATGCACATTATTATTATTTTTTAACTTATTTATTTTTGAGAGACAGAGAGAGACAGCATGAGCCAGGGAAGGTCAGAGAGAGAGGAAGACACAGAATCTGAAGACAGGCTTCAGGCTCTGAGCTAGCTGTCAGCACAGAGCCCAACAAGGGGTACAAACCCACAAACCCTGAGATCATGACCTGAGCTGAAGTCAGACACTTAACCGACTGAGCCACCCAGGCACCCCTTATGTACATTATTTAGAGATAAAGATATAACCTCCAAGAGAATGAAATACAAAAATGGTTAAAGGTGTTCCCTTCACAGAGCCAATGGGCATGAAGAGGAATAGAACAGAGCTTCCTAAACTATTTCCGATTTAAAAATTTTTTTTAAATATTTAAATTTATTTTTGAGAGACAGCGAGCAGGGGAGGGTCAGAGAGAGAAGGAGATACAGAATCTGAAGCAGGCTCCAGGCTCTGAGCTAGCTGTCAGCACAGAGCCCAATGTGGGGCTCAAACCCACCAACTGTGAGATCATGACCTGAGCCAAAGCCAGATGCTTAACTGACTGAGCCATCCAGGTGCCCCTCTTTCTGTTTTTAAAAATATATGCATGTATTATTTTTTTTAAGAAATCTTAGGAAAAATCACATCAGCCAAAAGTCAAAATTTGATCTATTCTAATGACCTCTGAAGACACCCCAATCTCTGGAGATGCAATTCTGAAGCAGGACCTTAGGAATAAATAAAAATATGCCTTTGATTTTTATGTCTATGTAGATTAGGCAACATGCAGAAACTTGCCAACTAAACTGAAAACATTACCATTCATCTAAAAGGCAGGAACAAGGTAGAACAGTTACTAAAAACAAAACAAAATAAAACCCCTCTTTTAGAATAGGAGGTCTGTAAGACACTGCAACATGGCCCTGACAGTCTCTTTCTCTAAGGTCTTGCCTTCTCTTTAGTGGTCGTCTATTACCATTTCCCCGTAGGATTCAAGAGACATTCTGTGTATCAACTGTATTTAAGGTATTGTGACAAGTGACTCAAGGAATATAACAACATTAGGTCAACCCTGCTCCTAATTAATTTGCAAGTGAGGTTAAATTGCTACTCATGTAACTACAGACAAGGCAGAGTGAAAAAAAGCACAACAAATAATCCAAGCTAAATCCTCCAGATCCTGGATAGGAGAGAGAGCTAGTATTTTGAGAGAGGTAAGCAATGCTCATGGAGCAGATGGTCTTGGACCTGAGCGGGATTCTGACAGGTGGCTCTAATGGCATGCTTTTCTGGTGACAGTACTCTGAGCCTAGAGCAAGTGTCTCTGAGTGGAGTCAGGGTACAGAGAGCGGTCCAGGTGGGCTCCATGCTAGAGGGGTGTCAGTGATTTTAATTGGAAAATAAAATAGACAAAGAATTCTTAAAACTTACTTATATGAAATCACATTAATAACAATACATAACAATACCATAAACAATATGATACCATTATATATTATATAACATATATTTTTGTTATAGATAACCAATATTATATGTATATGATATATAATAGAGCAATAAGAAAACCCAATTAAAAATTGGGCAAAAGTTTTGAATATAATCAGAGAAGATTTACAGATGGCAAAAGCATATAAGAAGATTCTCACTGTCATATCAATAGAGAACTGGAAATTATAAAAAAAGAGATACTGCTACAAATCTTTTAGAATGACTAATATCCAAAATGCTGACATCATCAAATGCTGGCAAGGAGGTGGAGCAACAGGAACTCTCCTTGATTGCCGGCATGGCTGCAAAATGCTACAGCCTCTTTGAAAGATGGTATATGGCAGTTTCTTGCAAAACTAAAGACAGGGTTACCATATGATACAATAGTCAACAGACCTAGGGAGTTATGCAAATGAGTTGAAAAAAATGATGTCCAGGAAAAAAATCTTGCAATTGCCAAAAATGGAAAGCAATCAAGATATCCTTTAGTAGATGAACGGACTGATAACATGTAGCACATCATATAACAGAATATCACTCAGCAATAGAAAGAAATGAACTATTCAGCCACAAAATGATATAGAGGAACTTGAAATGCATTTTGCTAAGTGAAAGAAGCTGGTCTCAAAAGGCTTCATACTGTAGGAGTCCATGTTTATCACATTCTGGAAAAGACAAAAATATAGTGACAGTAAAAACAATTAGTAGTTAGCAGGAGTGGGGGAAGGGAGGACTAGATGGGCCACAGGGCATTTTTAGGGCAATGAAAGTATTCTCTACGATACTGTAGGTGGACACATGACACTGTGCCCTTGGCAAAACTCACAGAATGTGTAACACAAAAAGTGAACCCTAATGTAAACTGTGCACTTTAGTTAATAATGTATCAATATGGGTTGATCAATTGTAACATATGTACCACACCAATGCAAGATGGTAATAATAGTGGAAACCTAAGGTGGAGGGGAGAAAAACATATGTGAGCTCTCTTTAATTCCTACTTGATTCTTCCATAAACCCAAATTGTTCTAAAAAAAATAATAAGACCTACAAAAAAGAGATATGAGAAAAGCATGCGTTTTGTTCCACTGATTTGATTTAAAACATGGCTCTTTTAGTAACAAGCTGTGCCATATTGAACAAGTTACATTTCCTTAAAAACATGAATGTAGAAATAGGCTACTTCATTGGGTATACCACTGAAATCTCCCTCTGTCTCTGTCTCTGTCTCTGTCTCTCTCTCTCTGCAACTCCTTCCAAATGTGCACACACAAGCACATAGACAGGTCTTGCTATAGTATTTAATAAATGATAGGTATTGCAAAAGCACTGGGTTAGGGGTTGAAGGAATATACAATATTTTTACATTACAGTAATGTAAACAGAAAAAGCTTTTGGTAAAAAAAGCAAATTGCATCCCCCTTCTCCTTCTTCTACCTTATAGGAGCCAGAAACCAGGTGAAATGTAACTCTGGGATAGTCTGGGGCTGCCAGCTACTTCTAGAATAGGCCCTTATTGGGGCGCCTGGTGGCTCAGTCAATTAAGTGTCCGACTTTGGCTCAGGTCATGATCTCGCAGTTCGTGGGTTCCAGCCTTGCGTTGGGCTCTGTGCCAACAGAGCCTGCTTCAGATTCCATGTCTCCCTCTCTCTCTGCCCCTCCCCTGCTCATGCTCTGTCTCTCAAAAATGAATAAATGTTAAAAAATTAAAAAAAAAATAGGATAGGCTTTTACTGGTCTCCCACGGCAGGAGACCTAACACATGGAAAAGCAAGAAAACACCTTGAATGTTACTGGGCCAACTTGTCAGAAGCAAGTGGAGGGACAGTTATAGATAGATCTGAGAAATGGTTATTATTTTTTCTTTTGTTTCTTAAAAAATGTATCTTAGTTCCAGTATAGTTAACACACATTGTTTTTTTAGTTTCCAGGTGTACACACAGTGACTCAACACTTCTGTATGTCACCTTGTGCTCATCACAAGTGCCCTACTGGAGGTGAGTGGGGGATGGGTAAATAGGAAGGGCTGTCATTTTGATCTCATATTCTAAAACCTAACTTGGATTACTATACTTGGGTAAAATTTTTTTAAATTTTTAATCATTTTTTATTTATTTTTGAGAGACAGAGCATGAGCAAGGTAGGGGCAGAGAGGGAGGGAGACACAGAATCTGAAGCAGGCTCTAGGCTCTAAGCTGTCAGCACAGAGCCCTACGTGGGGCTCAAACCCATGAACTGTGAGATAATGACCTGAGCTGAAGTCAGATGCTTAACTGGCTGAGCCACCCGGGTGCCCCTGAACATTTTCTTAAAAGTGTTATAACCACATTTATTTTTTTAAAAATTTCCATTGCTTGCCCTCCTGCTCTAAGACCAGAGGAGAGCAGGGACTGGGGTCACTGCCCTTGATCTTCTCCTGCAGGTATGTTGTTGCTTCTCTTCCTGTTATTATTTATTGCCAGTAGGCAGGGGCATTTGCTAAACATCTAGTTGTGTTGCTGCCTTGTAGTTCAAAGATGTCTGAAGTCACAGGTCTCTACTGTAGAGATGGAGTGGGACCATTTTCTCATTCTGTTAAGAAGGAACAAGCCATATAATTGGTCTCCAAGGACACATGACACAGGACCAACATGGTAGGCGCAGTACCCTTCTCACTGCCAACACCAAGTTCTAGAAATGGGAAATTATTCACCCCATCATTGCGAAAGACTGGCGCATCCATGGAACCTTTGGATTCTTGCGAGTATTATGACAACACTGATTTATTTTGTTAGAAATATATTCCCTAGATAGTTAAGTGTAAGTCTTCTAAAATCTTCTAAGTGCCATAAAAACAGGGAAAGACATTTGTTTTTCATTTATAATTGTGTTTCTCATAAGGTTGAAAGACAATAACTGTGTTGGATTTAATTGGTACAATGTGCTTTATAGAATACTTTGCACTTAGTGTCAGTATTATTTTATTCCAGCAGTACTGCTTAAGAGCCACAATATGTATTATTGTTTAGGCTGGTGTTTTTAAGGCTTGGTTGCAACACATTAGTGCGTTGTGAAATCAATACAATTTTTAAAAACAAAATAGAAAACAGCAAATAGAATGAACACATTACACATGAGAATAAATATTGTTCCATGAAATTTTTGTTTCAGTTGTGTGTGTGTGCCCTGGGTTGCAATGTCAAATGTTATTTCTTATCATGGACCTTGAGGCAAAAAAAAAAAAAAAAAAAACCCTGAAAAAAAAAAACCATTGCAGTAGCTAGGTATGCTATTAGACTATTTCACAACTGGTTTGTCAAATCCTGGTTTTGAATATGCCCAGTTCAAACTTAAATTTTTAAAATATTTATTAATAAAGATATTTTTTAGTGACCTTCTGATACATAGTTTTGTAACAGGCTGGATGCCATTCTAAGAGAATATGTGTGTGTGTGTGTGTGTGTAATCCCAGCCTGTATTTTTTAATCTTAATTAATGATGAAGAAATATTATCAATGATTAGGTTTTCACTAAACTCCACCCTTTCTGTTTGGGTCATGTTGGTGGCTTGTATGAGATCTAAACTATTATGTAAGGCACTTTATACAAGGATATTTACACTAAATATCATTTTATCTGAAATATCTAATGTTTAAGCACAATTTTCTTTATTTTTTTTTATGTCTTTATTGAGAGACAGAGAGACAGAGCATGAGTGGGGGAGGGGCAGAGAGAGAAGGAGACACAGAATCTGAAGCAGGCTCCCCGCTCTGAGCTGTCAGCACAGAGCCCAGTGCAGGGCTCAAACCCATGGACTGTGAGATCATGACCTGAGCCAAAGCTGGACATCAACCGACTGAGCCACCCAGGCACCCCAAGCTCAAATTTCTTTAAAATCTCTGGGTAGCATGCACACAGGTTTTATCTATGCCTCTTTATGTTTAAATCTGCTCTGATAATATAATATAATGCAAGGCTCAATTTCTTATCCTTCGCATGTTTTTGAGACAGAAACATTATAAATATTTTCCCGAAAAGCAAAGCAAAAATATAGTGATAAAGAAGGAGGGGTGGGGAGAGAAAGCACCCACAAATGAGAATAGTCAATATAAAGAGCCTATCTAGATTCAAGTTTTCTGAGTCAGATGGTTTTGTGTGGATTTAATATATAAAGCATGTTATGTTTCTTTTTTCCCAGTAGTAGATATTGCATATTAAGGACCAGGATTAATTTTTGGAATGTGGTCATTTATTAGCAGAATGCAGATTAGTAGGCACTATTCTAGAGTTGCTATCAACTGAACTGTTTTGTGGTGGGCAAAAACTAACATTGCTTATCATTTACATTACAGAAACCAATTTCAGTTTACAACTTCTTTCTGTTTTCGATTTTTAGATCTACTTATTTCTCTCCTAATGATGAAACCCATATGAGAGAACATACTTGGACTACATCTAAGGCAAAAACATAGTTACCCAAAGCTGATTCCTTTCAAATACATGTTCTCTAAAATGTTCTCAAGTTAACGAATTGCTAAAAGCTCTTTAAATTGAACTCCTTTGGGCCCCAAAGACATGAAAATACAATCCAATTGATTAAATGGTAATTCTGTGAGTTTCTGAAATAGTATAAATGCTATAAGTTTCAAAAGCCGTAAGAAAAGAACTAATTTGCTTGCTTAGGCTCAAGATGAAATATTCCGTCTCCCTTTGTTAAGTTTGTCCAGAAATTCCTAACAGTTTACATTGGCAGAGTTTATAGCTCTGGCTATCTTAAGATAACTAAACTAAAGTTAATTTCACCAGCTTGTTTATATTTTTAAAACAGTCACAGGCTTGATAGTATCTACCACCAACCAGCATGCACACCACTATTTGGTCTAAACTTTGGGAGCGCCCTCACAATACCTGGAGATTTTGTTTAAATAAAAAAAATATTGGCAAAAATTTCCACCAAATTGCTAATTTGGTCATCATTACTTAATGGCACTTTTTTTAACCCCTGATATGGAGATTTTGGAGGGACCTTGCATTTGTTGCGTGTTGGGTACGGAGAATGATATGCTGTCAAATAATGTTCACTAGGGAGCCTCATACACAATGGTACTTAATTATCTCTTGGCCGGAGAAGGGAAAGTCTGGTTTAATATCACAGAACATGGGGAGTCCTAACTTCTGAACCACGAACACTCAACTAGACAAGTGATATTCGTAATCCTATTCTGAGTCACTGCATAACATCTACTCAGATCCAAGTTTCAAAAGATGCAGGCCTTAAAAAAAAGTGTTTTGGAAAGTTAGAAATGCGGGTAAAAAATGGGAATCGAATCTTAGTTTTAGTACTCAACTTTGATGGATGATTAATGCTCACTGATAATTCTCTGATCATTGATAAATGCTGGTAAGTAGGAAGGGTTCTGTGAATTTCAAAAAAAAATGTAGAAGTGATAGCCTATAAAATTGTGAATCATTACTAATGACTCAGTAAAACACAGCAGACTAGTATGGCTATTTTAATATAATCACACTGACTGATTTTCTTATATGCCATGACATGGAAAACTATAACTGAATTCTTTTCCCTCATGAATCAGTTGTTTATGACATCCCTAAAGGCAATCTTAAAATTCTTAGGGAAAAACTTTGAAATTGTGATTTTATATTTTTATGAAGTAGAAGTAAGACCTTATAAAAATAATGGAAATTAATAAAATGCATACCTAATATATAGGAATGTAGACTCTTATAAAAATAGAGTAAAACACTTTAACTCACATATATATGTTATTCTTCTACCACAACCCTTAGTTAAGGTTATTGGAATCTATATGTATTCTATACATATATGTAAATCTATATCAATATATGTATAGAGATTGTATCTATATGTTTTTACATATATATGTATACAAAGATAAATAGATCTATATATGTGTGTATATATATATGATCTGAAATAATTAAATTCATAGAAACAGGAAGTAGAACAGAGGTTACCAGAGGTGGGGATGGAGGCAAAGGGGAGCTGTTGGTCAAGGCTACAAGACTGCAGTAAGGTAGGATGTATTCTAGAGAGCTAGTATACAGCATGGAGAGTACAGTTAATAACACTATTGCTAGGAATTTGCTAAGAGAGTGATCTCTGGTGTTATCACCACACACACACACACACACACACACACACACACACAGGGTAATGTAACACTGTAATGGATGGATTGCACAGTTGGGTGAATATAGATGGATCCTATAGATGGATATGTTAATTAGCTTGATCACAGGGATTGCTTCACTCTGCCTATGTATATCTAAACATCATGCTATATACCTGAAACATACGATTTTTATTTTAAATTAAATTTTTTTAATATTTATTTATTATTGAGAGACAGAGAGAGACAGAAGATGAGCATGGAGGGGCAGAGAGAGGGGAGACACATAATCCAAAGCAGGCCTCGGACTCTGAGTTGTCATCACAGAGTCTGACATGGGGCTCGAACTCACAAACTGTGAGATCATGACCTGAGCCGAAGTTGGACACTTAACCAACTGAGCTACCCAGGTGCCCCTACGATTTTTATTTAAAAGAATAAAAAGTAAAAATGATTATGGAGTGTTTTAGTGATAAGTATACTAATTTTCCAGCTTGGAAAAAAATTTTAATGTTTATTTTTGAAACAGAGAGAGAGACAGAGAGTCGGCGGTGGGCACACAGAGAGAGGAGACCGAATCTGAAGCAGGCTCAGGCTCTGCACTGTCAACACAGCGCTTGACGCAGGACTTGAACTCATGTTCCATGAGATCACGACCTGAGCAGATGTTAGATGCTTAACTGACTGAGTCACCCAGGAGCCTCTCTCAGCTTTTTAAGTCAGTGAAAGGCACTCAATCATTTTACTAACATATTAGACTGAAAATTCCGAATTTGTTTGGGCTGTCCTGACAGAATCTGAAGGAGGCTCCAGGCTCTGAGCTGTCAGCACAAAGCCCAACGTGGGGTTTGAACCCACGAGCAGTGAGATCATGACCTGAGCTGAAGTTAAGACATTTAACCTACTGAGCCACCCAAGTGCCCTGAACATTCTGTGGATTTGGACAAACATGTCCAACACTGTAGCATCTTACAGAATAGTCTCACTGCCCTAAAAATCCTCTCTGCTCTGGCCTGCTCACCCCTCTTCTCCCCACTGCCCTCTGGCAACCACTGATCTGCTTGCTGTCTCCATAGTTTTGCCTTTTCTAGGATGTCATGTAGTTGGAATCATACAGTTACGTAGCCTTTCAGATCAGGAGTTTAGGATTCCTCCCTGTCTTTTCATGCTTGACAGCTCATTTCTTTTCAGCACCAAACAGCCTTTCTGGTTTTTTTTCCTATCTCATGCTCATCATCATCTAAATATATTTTGCTTGACTTACTTGCTTTTTGTCTGTAATATCCACCCCCATGTCTAGTATAGCCCTAGTGAGGCTGGGGGGTTCTATTTTATTCTCTGCCATATCCCAGGCTAGAACAGTGCTAACATATATTAGATGCTCAAGAAATATATGTTGAACTGAAGAAAAAAGATATTGTCCAATAGGCGCAAAAGTGACTAAATGTATCTCTAGTCATAAGACACTACGTAATATATAAAGTACATTTCTGTCTACATGAAGGTCAGAGCTAATATCCATCAAAGATGTATCTAAAATGCTTGCTTAACCCAGATTCTGGAATGTATTCAGATTTCTGCAGGTATTTGATTTCTACAAAACTGTGAGCTCTCGGAGAGCAGAGATCTATTTTGCCTCATTTGCCACTATATTCTGGGCACTGAGAATAATGCCTGGCACACAGTAGGTGCTCCAGTGATATTTATTGGATGGATAATCAGTCTGTCTCAATGTATTGGCTTTCTTATTTAATCATTTGTTTTATCTGTCAAGTAGCTGGTTTTCGTGAACCAAAAAGACGTTCAATAATAGTTTATTTTTTAAGTAATGACTTAAACACAACTGTAATTTATCATAGTGTTTGGTCCAAACTCAGTCGTAATTTACTGCTATAATCTGAAAAACTAATATTATTTCATCTTCTCCATGGGTGTCACTAGTATGCTGGTTAAAGCAATGTCAGGAGGAAAAAATGTTTATTTATGGGCACATGTTTTATGAATGTATCACATGCTAAGGGGTAATGACAGACAGATGAGCAAATACTTCAGTGGCTTTGGATTTTCAATGGCCAAGGACTCTTCAATTCATTAAATGAAAGATAAAGTTAGTAAAATAGTCCTTTTAGAAAATAGATGTTGAAAAAAAGAGAAAATCGATGTTGGAAATCTCCATAAAAACATAAAAGAGGATGATTGTATCCTCTTCCCCTGCACCAAAAAACAGTTCACACAAGAGAGACTCTATTCTGTTGAGGAAGTATGGAAGGATCTGTTTCATGAAGGAAAAAAAATAACATCTTTGTGGATGAATAAAACATATGGTGAGCAAGGAAGTTCTTATAAACTTACCCATCATTGTTAACATCTGACACTGTGACCGTATATCCAAAATAAGATGCCATCTGCAAAGGAAAACCAGATGACATCGTTTCTATTCCAAAACGATTTTTATAGTCCTCTCCCAATTTTCCCGGAAGGATGAATCTCATTGCAGCAGACTTTCCCATTACACTCACAGACTCCTGGACATGGACAGAGTCTGAAAGTCATTTTGTTGGATCCAATGCATAATTTCCCTCTCAGGACCCCCGACCTCTGCTTGGACATCCTCTGCAGATGGCCAACAATCAGCCCATTCAATTTGTGGACACAATTATCAGAATCTTCTTTGCAAAACTGGCCCTTTTGTGACTTCTAGTCTTTACTCCTATCTAGTTCTGCAATCTTGAACCTCATAGAATAAATCTAATTCCACTTCCATGTGAAATTTCATATGGAAATATTCGCAGCTGGTGCACCGTAGTGGCCCATCTTTCTTAGAGTTACCACATGTGATACCAAAGAAAAGATGATACCCCATGAACACACATCCAGGAGAAGACTTAAGTAGGATTTACACTCTTTGCTTTGGGTTTTTTAAATCATTGAAACCTAAAAATGGCTTTAATTTCAATGGAAATCATGTCTCAGCATCAATTCACATTGAGTTTAGTGTCAACTAAGATTTCTAAGTCTCTTTTGAGTATAACTAGTGTGCCATAATCTCTCCACATTTTGTGGAAGACTTTATTTTCAAGCTGTGTTTTCAATATTTATTATCTTTTCAGATTTGGCCCATAGTTTGAACTTATCAGGATTTTTTTGTTTCCATATTTTGGCATCCAGTGCTTTAGCTAACTTAGTCTCCCATAATCCACTACTTTAATCAGTCTACATTCCACTAGACTGTGCGCCACAAAGGGCAGAGACTTAATCTGTGTTGTTCAGTCTTCTGGCTGTGCTGCTTGGCTATGGTTTGGCTCAGAGAAGGTGCCAGATACTCTTTGCAGAGGGACTAAATACATGGGTTAACAAGCGTCACTCAATAGTTAACTTTTCCTACCTCTTTCCTCCATTCCAAATATATACGGTTGCTAGAGACTGAATGTTTGTGTCTCTCCCTTCCTCAATTCAAATATTGATCCTAATAGCTCCAATATAATGGTTTTAGGAGGTGAGGCCTTTGAGAAGTGATGAGATCATGAGGATGGAGCCCTCATGAATGAGGTTAGTGCCCTTATAAAAGAGACCCCAGAGAGTTTTGAAGCCCTCCTTACACCACGTGAGGACACAAGACTTTGGCCACGTATATGAATCAGGAAGCCAGCTCTCACCAGATACTGAATCTGCCTACCTCTTGATCCCAGGTACCCAAGTCTTCCAGAACTGTGAGAAATAAACACTTTTTTAGCCACCCAATGTGTGGCATTTTATTATAGTATTCTAAAGACGAAGATACAGGTCCCAGGTGCTCTTGGCAGAGGGAATGAATGCACAAAATAACTGTTCGATAACTCCTTTCTCCCATCTCTCTTCTCTACTCCAACCATCTACAGTGAAATCCTTACTCCTGGTGTGGCACTCTGTGGCCTTCACTCAGAAGAATTTCACCCCTTATGTACTGAATTCTGAAGTTCAAGACTGAAGAAATAGATGGTATGGAGGACACAAAGTTATAGATAGGCTAAATTTTAAAGAGTGTCTAATGATAAAAATGTGAAACAAAACTGGGAAAAAGAGAAGTCTTGCCAGATTTTCAATAAACCATTAAATATCACCACTGGAGAATAAACATTTGTAAGGTCACCCAGGTTCACTACTGTCCCAGCCTTCCTTTCTCATATTTACCGCAAGAGCGCATGAGAGACGTTGTTAAACACTTTGTTGAAAATTGTAGAGTAATGGATAGACTAAAGCCGCAAATGTGGGGGAAAATATAAAAATGTTCTGTGTTCATTAAAAAACTCTATCAATCAAAATTGCTTGAAAATTACATTATTCTAAATCTATATCTCTAGCTAAGAGTGGAACATCTAAGGATCTTCAACCATGATCTAGGAGCCCAAGATGTAACTTGGCCAGATTCAAGTGTGAGGCTTCCTAGAAATTCAGTAGTGTGCGTTTCTGGTTATGGGTTGCCCAGAGTGACTGATTCAAGTCATGGTGGGCCCCCTTAAACAACCATATCACATTCATCGTTTAAAGAAATGTACCAAATTTCCACAGGTCACAGTACCCAGAAAACTCAGGGGGGGTGAATGAAGTATGACCTCAGAGAACAATAGGCAATTAAGCCTTTTCATAATAAGACCTCAGCCAGTAACAGTGGGTGAAGAGTGGCCCACTGGAAGGAAGGGACCAGAACCAAGTAGCTTTTGAACCTCCACACAATGTTGCTGTGGGTGGAGGGCTCCAGTCACAGTGAGGAAGGGAGAGACAGCACAAGCCCATTGACTCTGACTGATACAATGAGACTTAGGAGAAGCCTGAGTCTTCTCCGAGGGAAGGCACATACCTGGACCTCACCACCAAGCACACTCTATACAGGGCTAGAACATAACAGGATTGCTTCTCAGATCCTAGCACTTAGTGACTCTACAGCGGAGAGCTGAGATCCCATCTGTCAGAGGCATGGTTATATTCCCGGTGCCCACAACAGTTCCTGGCACATAGCAGGTGCTCAGTAAGGTTTACTTTTATGAATGAATAAATGGCATGAATATTGCAATTTACGATTAGTACCGAGTGATGTTATTTGATATTAAAAAGTCTTCACCTGTTCACCAGTGAAATTCTGAATAAAAGTCATATCTGTAGAGTTAATGATTGAAACCTGAAATCATAGAAATGAGATAGGTTATATCATATGACAGAAATGGAGGGAAAAAAAGACATTTTAAATTATAACTTAAATCATTTTTAGATTTTGGGGAAGAGTGGTAAATAGTTAACACTATATAAAACAAAAATGTAATCCCATGAGATGATCTTTAAAAAATACAACTGAACTTTTATTTATGGTTAAGTCCGTGATCTATTCAGATAAAATGCATGCTTATTAATCTGCAAAGGGAAAATAGAAATTGAATTCAACTGAACGCTGAGAGCAATTAACCTGCTGGCCAGTTAATTCACCTAATCATGATTTTTATCCAAATTCATTTCTGTTTTCATATTATCATGAAAAGTTGATGATTATGCCTCTTTGCAAAAGAAGAAAGGTGAAAATTAAAAATGCTACCCGTATAGCAAAAATAATTACTTTTAATTATATTCGGCCAAACTAAAATCTGCAGATATTACATTTACTAGAGTTTTAAAATAATACACATTCTTTAAAATATAATTTTTTCTTTTTACAAGGTATCTTATGAAATTAGGTTCTTTTCCTAATTTTGTGATAACTAGCTACAATGGGTTTGAATAGTATCCCTCCAAAATTCACATCACCCAGAATTTCAGAAGGTGACCTTATTTGGAAATTAGGTCTTTGGAGATGAAATAGGTTAAGGAAATTGAGATGAAGTGATCCCAAATTTTGGATGGACCCCATATCCAATGACTGATGTCCTCTTAAGAAAAGGGAAGGACACACAGACAAAGCCAGAGGAAGGCCCCACTGGTGCTGTCCTGAAATTCTTAATAATTTGAACAAAAGGCCCTGCATTATCATTCTGTGCCGGGTCCCACAAACTATGTAGCACATCCTGCACACAGATCAGAAAAAAAAACCTAGGCTCACTTGCTTTTCTTCCTTTTTTGTAAGCCAGCAAGCATGTATTCGTAGGGCCTCACTATTAAAAGGCATGGTGGGCCATTTGAGAGTTGAAGGAAAGGAAACAGGTCTTTGCATATGTAAGAAAATACCGCACAATGCATTTTTGGTACTCACGTATCCAAAATTCTGGGCTCCTCTTGGAACTCCAGCAACCAGTTCTGGGGATAAAAATAGTCATTTAGAAGGAGAATTACATATAATTTTAAGTTATCCAACAAATCAGTTAAAGAGAGGGCTTTTTACAATAGGAAGCGTCACTTGGGGGGCTAGAAGTGTGAGGTCATGGTTCTGCGTTTTGCTTCTGCCACAGAGCACGGAACACAGAACAAAAGTCTTCCTGTGGGATTTACTAGCCTTCAGCACCAGCCTCCGTGGGTTTCTGCCTGCATAAGCATCAGCCTGGCTTCTCGGCTCTGCCTGTGATTTGTAAGTTAAACCTCTAAGTCTGATCTCTCCAGCTTTCCCCGTGGCACATCTCTTGTAGTAGTGTGAAAAGCACAGCCGCTGTCACCTTCACATGGCAAAACAAGTTCGGTCACTTACAGAACACTTACACGGCACGAGTCTGGCCCCCTTGGAAGTGTTTAATGGCAGCAGAATTAGGGGACAACCTGGCAGCTTAGGGTCCCCCAGAAAGGAAGCTTCAGTAACACAGAGGAAGCAACACTGGGGAAAAGGGTTCCTATGACTCAGGCACAGTGATCTGGCTCTAGATTCAGAAGACAATGGTTTTATCTCGGGTCTGCCCGTATACCTGGGATGAGTCCTTTAACCCCACTTTTTCCCGCCACCTGCAATAGTGCGGGAGTTGGAGTGGCTGGTTGTCAAAGATCTTTCAGCTCTCGTTTCTACATTTGGAAACTATCCTTTGATTCACCGGGGTTAACATTTTAGTTTAATTTAAATAGGAAGGGCCTGGAAGAGCCTCCCCTTCCCCTCACCCTTCCTGGAAGGGTATGGCTCAAGTCCTGGCGTCAACTACATCTGGCGTGCTGTGTTCTAGCAGAGTTGGGTGCTCACGCCATTAGCGTGAATAATCGAAGAAGGTTCATTTGGGATTTGATGCTGGACTTTTCAGTCGTAAATCCACTCATTCAATCGACAAATATTTATAAGCAAATGGAGTCAAAAATAGTGAGCACACGGACAAAATGCCCTGCTCTCACGGAGCTTACACTCTGGTTGGAAGAGGCAGTCAATTTAAAAAACAGAGTTGAGAAATGGCATATTTGAAGGGGATAAGTGTGGTGAGTGGAGAAAAACTGAACAGTAAAATGGTACGTGGGGTAATGGAGGTGGGATGGGAAAAGACTTAGGCCATATTAGTGCGTAATTAGCAGGAAAAAGACATTGGAGCAAAAAATGAAGAAAGTGGGTATGTAAATATCATGGAGATCTTGGAAAAGTATGTTCTAGTCAGAAGGAATGGCAAGTGCAAAGATCCTGAGGTAGAAGTGTGTCTGGAGTATTCAAAGAATAGTAAAGAGGCCACGGTGACTGGAGGAGAGGGGGTGAGGAGTAAGGGGGTAGGAAATGAGGTCAAAAGCTTATGAATGGACTCTTTCAGGTCATCGTGAAAACTTGGATTTCAGACTGAAGGAGCTGAAAAATCACTAGGTCAAAGAAGTTATATGAAATTATATAGTGGTTTCTAAAGGACCACGTTGGTTGCTGAATTTATTTATTTATTTATTTATTTATTTTCATTGATGTATTTTCTTTTTTTTTTTAATAGTTTATTGTCAAATTGGTTTCCATACAACACCTAGTGCTCTTCCCCACAAGTGCCCTCCTCCATCACCACCACCTCTTTCCCCCCTCCCCCTTCCTGTTCAACCCTCAGTTCGTTTTCAATATTCAATAGTCTCTCAAGTTTTGTGTCCCTCTCTCTCCCCAACTCTCTTTCCCTCTTCCCCTCCCCCAGGTCCTCCATTAGGTTTCTCCTGTTCTCCTGTTAGACCTATGAGTGCAAACATATGGTATCTGCCCTTCTCCACCTGACTTATTTGCTGATGTATAGGGGCACATGTACCCCCATGTTCATCGCAGCACTGTCAACAATAACCAAAACATAGAAAGAGCCTAAATGTCCATCACCTGATGAATGGATCAAGAAGATGTGGTATATATACAATGGAGTATTACATGGCAATGAGAAAGAATGAAATCTGGCCATTGGTAGCAAAGTGGATGGACCTCGAGGGTGTCATGCTAAGCGAAATGTCAGGTGAAGATGGTTGCTGAATTTAGAGCAGACTATAGGAGGGCAAGGAGAGAGAGAGAGAAAGAGAGAAGAGAGAGAGAGAGAGAGAGAGAGAGAGCGAGCAAGACTAGGTAAGCAGCTACTGCAATAAAGTTGGGGGACTTAGATCTGAGCACAAGCTGTGCAGGAGGTGAGAAGTGGTCAGATTCTGGTCATATTTTGAGAGTTTAGTTAGCAGAATGGGGTATGAGAGCAAGAGCACAGTCCAAGGCTGACTTCCAAGCTCAAGCAACTGGGAGGGTGGTGTTGCTGCATGCTGAGATGAAGATGATAGAGAGTAGACTATATTTTGGGGAGAAGGTCAGAAGTTCACTCATGAGCACATTACGTTTGAGAGAGCTATTCAAACAGAGATGGTGAGTATTGGATTAGAGTTCTGAATTGTAGAACACATATCCCTGAACCTGGAATTCAGTGTAATCTGGAGAAATACCTTGAACCTGTCACTCAGTATAAGCTGGAAAAGCAATGAGATTGGATGAGATTACCAAGAACTCAAAGAGGAAAGAAAGAATCCAAGTATTTAACCCTGGGACACTTCAGTGAGAGGAGCTGCCAATGTCTGGGAAGCCAGGTGAAGAAACGAGGAGGGAATCATGAATTCTGTCGAATGCTCATGACAATCAAGGAAGATGAGTTGCATGGAGGCCACTGGCTTGCTTGACAGGAGCCATCAGCTGAATGGTGGGTGTAAGAGGCGGAGGCAGTGGAATTGCACACAGAGATACAGCAGAGAAGAGTGACGGGTCTTTTGAAGCAGAGTGTTTAGGTGCTTGCTAGAGGAGGGCGTGGAGTAAGAAACTGTCTTCTTAAGATGTGAGAAAAAGCAGTATGTTTGTATGTTGGTGGGAATGATCCAAAGAAAATCATGATGTGGAATAGAGAATCAGGAATGGTTCGAGTCCCTTCTCTGAGTCATGAGATGGAACAGGGTGTGGTACAAAGTAGAGAGAGGTTAACTCTGCACAGAAGCATGGACTGCTCAACTATGGCAATGGGAGGGAAGGTGAGCAAGTCCTTGAAGAATAAAACTGGGTTCAGAATAACTAAGCTATCTGGACGGATTTCTAGGAAAGCTGTCAGAACTGGCAGCACACCACTCAGTTTTCAATAATCTATATTTGGTATGAATTAAATTGGCATCCATCAAATATAATGGAGTTGACTGATTCCAGGATCAGGCCTGCCAACCAGAGAAGGTTGAAGGGACTATCCCATTTGAGATACATTATAACCACTACGAAGTCTTCCACAAACATTCAGAATTTCATTTAAAAGAAAGCAACCATCACAGTAACGTTGGAGTCTGCAACCTCATACGGCCACAACACTAAAAAATTATTGAAAGTAATGTTGATCAAAAATGTTCATAGTTATTTAAACATGATCAAGACAATGAAATGGTTTGGAGTTTAAGACAAGTTAGAACAGTCACTCAACTACAAAAATTCAGTTGGGAGAGAAAATAGTGACCTTTCTTAGATCCATTCCAGGAACTCTTAGAAAAACCTTCAGGGGTCTCTTAATATCCCTGACCTTGAAATACATGATGTGGGCATCAACCCCACCAGCAAGAAGCAGAAAGGAAGCTAGTGTTTATCGAATGTTGTCTACCCAGTAGACAGTATGGCCACATGCTTTATAATACTTCCATAATCTAACCTCTAAGGAGTAGGCATTCATGCCCCTTTGACATGTGGAAAAATGAGACTTAGAAAGATTCAATCACTGTACATAGTTGGTGAGTAGTAGTCCTCAAGAACTGAGAGCAAAATCGTTTTTTCCACCACATCAAATGATTTTCCTGGCATTTGTTAGGGCCATATCCCTTTTTTGGTTTTAGGTCACCATACTGGACTCTAAAACAAGAACAAAAGATCTTAACTTTTTTGAGTCATGAACACACTTGGGAAGTAGATGGAAATTATGGATCTTCTCATTGGAAAAGTTCATATACATACAAAACCCTGCCTATAATTTCTAGGGATTCAAATCCCAAGAAGTCCTTCCATGTTCCACTCAGAATATAAGGATCCTGTATTAAGGACCCCTAATCTAGAGGACATCAAGTCACTCACTATTTTTCAAGGAACTCCAACTCCTTCCAGTCTACTTAAGTAAGTAGTGAACATGGGCAGTTGTGGACTTGCTGTGGTCTGATGAGTAGATCCATTCTGATGAATGAATCATTCTCTGATAGTGCCTTTACTTTATGTATCATTTAAAATTGGGATCCCTCTTCTAGATATTTCTCTGATCTAATGGAAAACAACTATGATCTTCTGCCATCCTTCCCTGTGCTATCATGCATCCCTAATAATTCTCTTGGGTCAGGACTGAATGCTCTTCTGGGGAACTTTCCAACAAGAGCTTAATGTCATGTTTAAAATCATTTGGCATATTTTACAGTTTTCTTTGCTAAATCACTGAATGATTATAAGATTTGACTTTTCTAAGGTACTAGGAATTCAATTTTATCTGATAGACTCTAACCCAAAAGTACTTTCTTATTATAGCTATTATCTAAATAGTACTTGTTATATGTAAGTGTTAAACTGTTTTATGAATATAGGAATCACTCCTAGGAATTCTATGATACAGATGATACTGTATTGTTATCATCATCATCATAATTACAACCTTCATCACGATTATTATCATCTTCATCATCACCATCACCACTAAACCCTTTTTTAGAAATAAAGAAATGGAGGCACTGAGATGTTAGGTAACGAGGTCACAGAACTGGTAAATGGAAAAGTCAGGGTTGAAACCCAAGTGGTCTAGCTCCAAAGTCCATCCATGCCTTTAACTACCACAATAGACTGTCTTTGAATATCTTGAAGAAAAAAAATGATGGAAAGAGACATCCTTTAAGAATCAGCTTGTATTTAGGGGTGCCTGGGTGGCTCAGTCGGTTAAGCGTCCTACTTCAGCTCAGGTCATGATTTCCTGGCTCATGGGTTTGAGCCCCGCGTCAGGCTCTGTGCTGACAGCTCAGAGTCTAGAGCCTGCTTCGGATTCTGTGTCTCCTCTCTCTGCCCCTCCCCTACTCGTGCTCTGTCTCTCAAAACTGAATAAAGGTTAAAAGAATTTAAAAAAATAATTGTATTTAAAAGAAAGTATTCTTTTAAAGAAAAAACAACCTGTGTGTTCAACCCCTACCTCACTACATCAAGAATGTCTTATTCTCTGTGAATTTCTGCTTTGTAGGTCTTGTTGAGATAAAAACAATTTAAAGAGCTCTGGGGCATCTGGGTGGCTGAGTTGGTTGAGCAGCTGACTCTTGATTTCAGCTCAAGTCGAAATCCCAGGGAAATGGAATTGAGCTCTACGTCAAGCTCCATGCTGAACTTGGAGCCTGCTTAGGGTTCTCTTTCTCTCTCTCTCTCTCTCTCTCTCTCTCTCTCTCTCTCCCTCCCTCTCTCTCTCTCTCTCTCTCTCCCACCCTATGCCCTTCTCCCCTGCTTGTTCTCTCTCTAAAATAAAATGAAATAAAACAAAAATAAAATGAGCTCTGATGACTTATAGGGATGGCCACATTTCATTTACTCTTAATTCTTTGTGAATTCATCAAAACACATTAGTGATGGGGCACCTGGGTGGCATAGTCAGTTAGGTGTCCGACTTCAGGTCAGGTCATGATCTCATGGCTTGTGGTTTCGAGCCTCATGTTGGGCTCGGGGCTGACAGCCGGGAGCCTAGAGCTTGCTTCAGATTCTGTTTTCTTCTCTCTGCCCCTTCCCTGATTATGCTCAGTTTCTCTTGCTCACTCTCTCTCTCTCTCTCTCAAAAATAAACATTAAAAAAAATAATAAAGAAAGAAACACATTAGTGAAAAGCAGTTAAAGTTCATATGAAACAAGATGGAAATATTGATTGATTGATGATTCAGTTATTCAATAAATATTACCAGTCTTGTATATGATAGGTATTGCTAGGGATTAAATATTTGTGTCCCCCAAAAATTCATATGTTGAAACCTAACCCCTAATGTGATAGTCTTAGGAGATAGGCCCCTGGGAAGTGATTAGGTCATGGGGCTTAGATTAGTTTTATGTTTAGAACTTTATCCTAGCACTTACTACAATTGTTTATCAGGTATTTGATGTTCACTGTTTAATGCCTTTCAGCCCCACTGGGACTATCAACTCTTAAATTAAGGACTAGCTAGCTCTTCACCTCTGTGTGTTCAACGCTTAACACATAGCCTGGCACATAGCAGGTGCTCAAGAAAAATTGGAAGAATGAATGAATGGATGGCAAATTCCTCAGGAGAGAGAAAAATCAGATCATACAGGAGTTTACAGAAGGAAGTAAAAGAAGGATTTCCAGGGGAGATGATATTTGAATTGTACTAAAAATAAGTAGCATTTGACTACTGGAAATTAGAGTGGTTACAGATTCAGGGGATTGAAACCAGAGACGGCAGCCATTACAGGGTATAGAGGACAGAGGTGAGGGGCATGTATGAGAAAAGGAGCTAATTCATTCTGTGTTTTGGGGCTTGAGCATGTCCAAAGGGGAAAAGGAAATAATGTAGCCATGTTGGGTTGAAGCCCAGTAGGGTAGGTAGTTTAGTACAGACACGTCCAATGTGAATGTCCAGAAATTAAAGATGATGGATCTTGATTTTTCAAATTTGACCTGCCACCAATAGCGCAAATTTTGTGTAGGCCATTTTTTTAAGTTTATTTTTTAAATTTATTTTGAGAGAGACAGAGCAAGTGGAGGAGGGGCAGATGGAGAGGGAGACAATACCAAGCAGACTCCCCACTGTCAGCCCAGAGCTCAATGTGGGACTCAAACTCACAAACCATGAGATCATGACCTGAGCCAAAATCAAGAGTTGGAAGCTTAACCTGTTGAACCACCCAAGCACCCCTGTGAGGACCATTTAATCACCTGTATTTTTCGTATGCATAATATGGGATTATTGGACTCATTATTTATTCCTTAACTCCATTATATAAAAATTGATAATCAGTATAATGAAATTTTTAAAGACTTAAAATGCTGTGCTGAAGTGTATTTGGTTTGTTTCTCTACAGAATATTATCATATACATTTTGGGATTCCATTATTATACATTTGTGTAGCAAAGAAAACTAGGCTGATAAAAGGGCTTTTGGAGTCCCTCTATAAATGACTTAAATTCAGTAATGTCTCTCACCTTGCTCAGAGTCTCCAGTAAATTCCCCAGCAGCAACTGAATATCCTGGGTTACAGAAAAGAAAAACTAGTCACATGTTTGAAGGCTTTACAAATGAGCTATGTCTACAAAAACAAAAGAACTACCATAATACTATGTTGCTCAGAAATCTCGATCAATATTGTAACATAAAAGCTTAGGGTTCTGAAAAAAAAGTTTAGGGTTCTGTAAAGGGACAAATTAGCAAAAGGAATATGAATGCTTCTGTACTAAATCCTGGAAGTATAATAGATCTGCTTCTTCTGAGCGCAGCAACACAGTCAGATTCTGAGGATGCTTCATAATCCACCTTAAAGCGTAAATGGCGGCCATTGCATTTTAAGGTCTCTGATTCATCAGGATCAGACATGATGCTCTGAAAGGTGTCTTTTGTGCTCAACATTTGCTATTTCTGATCATCAAGAAGGTATATTTCCTAATTTCTTTAATGATGGTTTTCCACAAAAATTTCACTTAGCTTTAAAGTGAGGTGAGGTGAAAAATATAACTACATTTTGCTTAGTTTATCAAGCAATCAAAATGCCAACAGGACATCAAGGGTGGAAAGTGATAGTGGTGCAATGACATTGTATGGTTTCTGCATAATACGTTTTGACAACATTCTAGCAACTGGAAGGTCTTTTGTTGTTGCTCTAAAATCTGGAATGTTTCCCCTATAGCACTGGGCAGTCCCACTAATTCAGTCTGTACAACTGGCAAAGTATTTCATGTGCAAGACACTGTTACAGTTAATGTTTGATTGCATAACTAGATACTATAACCTAAACGGAGACATCAAAAGTAACCATCGAGGGACACCTGGGTGGCTCAGTCGGTTGAGCTGCTGGCTTCGGCTCAGGTCATGATCTTGCAATTTGTGGGTTCGAGCCCCGCATTGGGCTCTGTGCTGACAGCTAACTCAGAGCCTGGAGCCTGTCTTCAGATTCTGTGTCTCCCTCTCTCTCTCTCTCAAAATTAAATAAAACATTTAAAAAAAATTTTTTTAAAGTAACCATCGAAAACCCCATTAAATAAGACACTGACTTTGGGACTGAGGCCAGCGTTTTATTGCATGAAGGATGCATCCTTCTAGAGTAATTTATTGAAATTTTTAAAATAAAAAATGGTTGTCAAATTTGAAGCAAAAGTCTGTTACAGAGCCTACAAAATAGACTTAACTGAAAGAAAAGACTTCTATATCATGGCTGAACAAAAAGAAAGCCCATTCTAAGCTCGTAAGAAAAGAAACTTTGCACAAGTTGCCAAATGAATATCCTGACCAAATGACATCAGATAAGTGAGGAATAAAACTTGCATCTACATTTAATAAGTTGGCGTTTTGAGAAACAACAAACGTGTCGAACAATGACTCTCACCAAGGTAACTATCATCATAGGAAGCCGGAGCCACGTCTGTCTGTTTTTCTCGAGCCAATTTCCGTAGAATATCTTTGAACGAGTAATTCGCAATGATATCTGCAATACTGGCGGTGATCACCTGACCTGTGTTCAAACGAGTTAGTGCATTAGCTGAATGAAGGCAAGACGCAGACACAGAACGTCTGGAAAACACATACTCTCTTGAGAACAATAATGGAATTACTTGCATGTTTGAAGATGTATTTTCCCACCTACCACTAAACTGCAGTTGGTCACTGCTGGGTAGAGCCTTTCATTCTGATGGAAGAACCAAAAATCACTACATAACTTTATCTGTCTTCCTGCTGCCTTCACAATACATACTCCCTCTACTGCCAAATGATAAAAATATCTGAGTAAAGACACCTGTAGGCAAAATTTGTGGATTAACTTTTTAATCTGGAACATTGCAGCTAGAAGAAACATCATCTAACTTTGAGATCATCTAGCCAAACCATAACTACATATAGGTGGGGAAACTGAGGTACAGAGAGCATGAATGCATTCTCTAAGGTCATGTGGTTTTGCTATTAGGTACCTGGCATAATAACCAAGGTCTCCTTTGGCATTCCGTTAAAACTTTTTATTGTGGTCTCACAAAATACAGATTAAATCTAAATATTTACTCAATTAATAGATTGTGAAATCTATCAGTTATGTAAAAGGAAGGAATTACAGGGGCACCTGGGTGGCTCAGGCAGTTGAGCATCCAGCTTTGGCTCAGGTCATGATCTCACAGTTCGTGGGTTCTGTTCGTGGGTTCGAGCCCCACGTCAGGCTCTGTGCTGACAGCTAGCTCGGAGCCTGGAGCCTGTCTTCAGATTCTGTGTCTCCCTCTCTCTCTCTCTGACCTTCCCCTGCTCACACTGTCTCTTTCTCTCTCAATAATAAATAAAACATTAAATGTTAAAAAAAAATTACATAATTTTTGAGCAATTTATTTTTTATGCTAAAATGTATACAGAGAGCATAAAATTATGACAGCAGGAGGCAGTGAGGTCCAATGAGATCCAGAATTTTAGGGGAAAAAAAAGGAATCCATGGCAGCCAACAGTGATATGGTAAGAACTTTGGCTAATATCTGCCAAATAAAGTCACTATTAAAAGTCTTGAAATATGATTGTACTGGGGTGGTCAAATATCCAAAAGATGGCCAGCAATTTTCCAAAATTTCCATGCACTCTCATATTTATGATAGATAAATGAGGGAAAAGGGTGATCTCATTCTTTTTGGGAGAAAACTGGAGATAGGCTTTCAAGAAACTTACATCTAATGGTAATTTTAAAGCCAAATTATTCTTTGGGACTTCAGTGATAATTCAGTCTTTCTGTTTGAAGTCCAAAAGGAATAAAAAACTATCAAATCTGGCCATAAATATTTCCCAATGACTCTGCCCGAAATGTCTGTTCTGATACCAAGACCATGATATTTATACATATATTTCTGAACAATGTCTGCAGAATTTGCCAATTCCAGGAAACGTATCTAGAAATATGTTGCTATGGCTGATGTCAGAGAAATGACTGTCAGTACTTTCTTCTAGGATTTTTATGGTTTCAGGTATCACATTTAGGTCCTTGATCCATTTTGAGTTTATTTTTTGTTTGGTAAGATCGTGTCCAGCTTCATTCTTACATGTAAATATCCTCAACACCGTTTGTTGAAGAGACTGTCTTTTCCCTTTTGGATATCCTTCCCTCCTTTGTCAGAGATGAACTGACCATATAATCATGGGTTTATTTCTGGGCTCTTTATTCTGTTCTGTCGATCTATGTGCCTATTTTTGTGCCAGTACCATACTGTTTTGATTACTGCAGCTTGTGGCATAACTTGGAATTGTGATACCTCCAATGGTGTTTTGCTTTTTCAAGATTGCTTTAGCTATTCAGGGTCTTTTGTGGTTCCATACCAATTTTAGAATTGTTTGTCCTAGTTCTGTGAAAAGAAAATGCTGTTAGTATTTTCATAGGGATTGCATTAAATTCTTTACGTTGCTTTGGGTAACATGGGCATTTTAACAATGTTTGTTCTTCTAGTCCGTGAGCATGAAATGTGTTTCCATTTGTTTGTGTTTTCTTCAGTTTCTTTCATCAATGCTCTACAGTGTTCAGAGTACAGGCCTTTCATCTCCTTGGTTAAGTTTATTCCTAGGTATTTTATTATTTCTGGTGCAGTTGTAAATGGGATTTTTTTTCTTATTTCTCTTTCTGCTGCTTCACTAGTAGTGTATAGAAATGCAACAAATTTCTGTAAATTGATTTTGTATCCTGAAAATTTTCTGAATTAATTTATCAGTTCTAGTAGTGTTTTGGTGGAATCTTTAGGCTTCTCTTTCTATAGGATCATGTCATCTCAAATAGCAACAGTTTTACTTCTCTCTTACCAATTTGGGTGGTTTTATGTCTTTTTCTTGTCTGACTGCTGCAGCTAGAATTTCCAGCACTATGTTGAATAAAAGTGGTGAGAATGGCCATCCTTGTCTTTTTCCTGAGCTTAGGGGGAAAGCTCAGTTTTTCACCACGAGTATGATGTTACCTGTGGAGCTTTCATGTGTGGCCCTTATTACGTTGAGGTATAGTCTTTCTAAAACTACTTGGTCCAAGGTTTTCACACGAATAGACTTTGTACTTTGTCAAGTGCTTTTTTTGCATCTATTGAAATGATCACATGGTTTTTATCCCTTCTCTTATTGATGATGTATCATGTTGATTGATTTGTGAATACTAACTCACCTCTGCATACTGGGAATAAATCTCACTTGATTGTGGTGAATAATTTTTAAATGTATTTTTCAATCTGGTTTGCTAATATTTTTATTGAGGATTTTTGCATCTATGTTCATCAGAGATATTGGTCTGTATTCTCTTTTTGTTGTAGTGTCTTTATCTGATTTTGGTATAAAAGTATTGTTGTCCTCATAGAATGAATTTGGAAGCTTTTCTTCCTCTTCTGTTTTGTGGAATAGTTTGAGAGTAGCATTTTAGCATTTTTCTTTAAATGCTAGAATTCACCTGTGAAGCTATCTGGTCATAGACTTCTGTTTTTTGGGAGTTTGTTTTTAAATTATTATTACAAATTCAATTTTGTTTCTGATAATCAGTCTGTTCAAATTTTCTATTTCTTCCTCATTCAGTTTTGGTAGGTTATTTGTTTCTATGAATTCATCCATTTCTTCTAGGTTGTTTAGTTTGTTGACAGATGATTTTTCATAATAATCTCTTACAGTCCTTTGTAATTTTGTGGTGTTGGTTGTTATTTCTCCAATTTCATTTCTGATTTTGTTTATTTGAGTCCTCTCTCTGTTTTATTCTTTTTTTGATGAGTCTGCTAAAGGTTTATCAATATTGTTGATCTTTTCAAAGAACCAGTTCCTGGTTTCATTGATCTGTTCTATTGTTGTTGGTTTTTTTGTTCATTTTGTTTTATTTCTTTTAAGTTTCTATTTCATTTACTTCTGCTCTAATTGTTATTATTTCCTTCCTTATATTGGTTTTTGGTTTTGTTTGCTGTTCTTTTTCTGGATCCTTTAGGTGTAAAGTTAGGTTGTTTATTTGAGATTTTTTTTTCTTGCTTCTTGAGATGGATAAACTTCCCTCTTAGAACAGCTATTACTGCATCCCGAAGGTTTTGGACTGTGTGTTTTCATTTTCATTTTTCTTCATGTATTTTTTATTTCCTTTTGATTTCTTGGTCGATCCACTCCATTTATTGTTTAGTAGTATGGCATTTAGCCTCCACGTATTTGAGCTCTTTCACAAGATTGTTTGCTTATGGTTGTTTTCTAGTTTGATAGTATTGTAGTCAGATAAGATGCATGCTATGACTTTGATCATTTTGAATTTGTTGAGACTTGTTTTGTGCCCTAATATGTGATCTATTCTGGAGAAAGTTCCATGAACACTTGAAAAGAATGTATATTCTACTGTTTTAGGATGGAATGTTCTGAATATATCTATTCTGAATATATCATTCAAAGCCACTGTTTCTTTGTTCATTTTCTGTTTGGATGATCTGTCCAAGTGGCATGTTAAAGTCTCCTACTATTATTGTATTACTATCAATTACTTCCTTTATGTTTGTTATTAGCTGCTTCATGTATTTGGGTCCTCCTATACTGGATGCAAAAATATTTACAATAGTTCTATCTTCTTGTGGGATTTTTCCCTTGATGATTGTATAGTGTCCTCCTTTGTCTTTTGTTACAATCTTTTTTAAGACTCTTATTTTGTCTGTTATAAGTATTCCTATATTGGCTTTCTTTTCACATCCATTTGTATGATAAATTCTTCTCCATCTTTTCCCTTTCAATCTGCATGTGTCTTTAGGCCTGAAATGGGTCCCTTGTAGGCAGCATATAGATGGGTCTTGCTTTTTATCCATTCTGTCACCCCACATCTTTTGATTGACGTATTTAGTCCATTTAAATTCAAAGTAATGATTGATAGATTTATACTACTGCCATCTCATTATTTGTTTTATGGTTGTTTTTGTAGTACTTCTCTGTTCCTTTCAACTCCTGCTCTGTTCGCTCATGGCTTGATAGCTTTCTTTAGTGATATACTTGGATTCATTTCTCTTTATTTTTTATATGTCTATTACTGGTTTTTGATTTGTGGCTACCATTAGACTTATATATAACCTCTTACACACAAAGCTGTCTATATTAAGTTGATATATATGTTTGAAAGCTCATCCTTTTCCTCTGACATTTTAGATATATATGCTTGCATACTTTACATCCTTTTATTTTGTGAATCTCTTGACTGATTTTTATAGATATACTTAATTTTACTGCTTTTTACTTCCTACTTATCTTACTTATGGTTTTCCTCTCTACTCTTTAACATTTCTTGTAGGGCTGGTTTAATGATCATGAATTCTATTTACATTTGTTTGTCTGGGAAACTCGTTTTCTCTCCTTTCATTCTGGATGAGAGCCTTGCTGAATAGAATATTCAGCACTTTTTCTCTTTCAGCACTTTGAATATATCTGGCTTGCAGTTTCTGCTGAAAAGTCAGCTGATAGCTTTATGGGGTTTCCCTTGTATGTAACTGTTTTCTTTTCTTTTGGTGCTTTTAAAATTCTCTATCACTAATTTTTGCTATTTTAATTACTATTTGTCTTGTGGGGACATTCTTTGATTGATTTTGTGGGGACTCTCTGTACCTCCCAGATCTGGATTTCATTTTCCTTCTCCAGACTTGCAAGTTTTCAGCTATTATTTCTTCAAATAAATTTTCTGACCCACACCCCCCTTCTCTTCTCTTTCTGGGATCCCTATAATGCAAATGTCATTATGCTTGATGGTGTTACTGATTTCCTTATGTCCTTTCAATTTCCTTTTTGTTTTTTCCCTCACCTGTTCAGCTTGATTGCTCTGTCCACCATGTCACTGATCTGTTCTTCTGCTTCCTCTAGTCTCCTATTTATTTCCTCTCATGTATTTTAAATTTCATTTATTAAGCTCATCCCTGATTGGTCCTTTTTTATGTTTTATATCTCTGTGATAAGGGTCATTGATATCCTCCACTCTTTTCTGAAGTCTGTGAATATCTTTAACATTCTTACTTTAAATTCTCTATTGGGCATATTACTTATCTCTGTTTTGCTTAGGTCTCTTGTTGTGATTTTGTCCTGTTCTTTCATTTGGGACATATTCTCTGTCTATTCATTTTGTCTAACTCTCTGTGTGTACTTCTGTGTGTTAGGAAAGTCAGCTACATCTCTTGCTCTTGAAAGTAGTGGCCTTATGAAGAAGTGGTGCCCTGCAGTATAGTGTCTCCTGTTCACGAGAACCTGGTGCTTCAGAGGTGTCTCCTATTGTGTGTTGTATGTGCCCTACTGCTGTAGTTGAACCACTTTTTCCTTCAGTACAGTCTTCTGCAGTGGCTGTCTTTGCCTGTTGTGGGCAGTGATTGGTCCCTGTGCTGTTAGTGGGCCAGTCTTTGCTGCCTTGGTCTTGAATTGAGTCAGGTGAAGCAATTGCTAGAGATTTAGCATCACTGAACTGAAAGGTACTTTCTCCATCTTTTTCCCTGAGAAGCTTCCATTGGTGGGCAGGTTCTTCAGTCAGACCAGCTGTCTGGGGCCACAGTCTGACTGGTGTGTGTGACTATCTTCCCAGGCCTGGAGTCACTTTGGAGTAGTGCTGACCCATTAGGGCTGCTTGCACACTGCCAGGCTTGTGGCACCACTTTGGATGTCCTGTGGCCAAGAGTGTGAAAGGGGTGGCTCTTCAAAATGTAGGGGCAGAAGACAAGGTGTCAGCAAGTTCTTTGTTGGTCCTTTGTGGGAGGAGACATGCAGCAACTGGGACTGAGGTAGGTCTGGCTGGACGGGGCAGATCTGCTGAAGTGCATAAGGTGGTGGCAGTATTAGCAAGTTAGGTGTGAGTGCTGACAGCACCATGCTGGTTCCTGCAGACGGCCATGTTTATGCTGGGGGTTAGGGGAGGAAATGGTGCCCGCCAGCTCTTTTGTTTCTGGAGAAGTCCCCCAGTGATCTCTGCTCCTTCAGCACACACTCTGAGTTTAGTAAACAACCCTCCGGCCAGGTATTTTTCAAGATGGTGCTTCTATGCTGTATCTCCACCGGGCTGTATATTGTACTATCTCTTTAAAGGGCAGGGACTCAGTTTCCTCTTGCCCTTTTGGCTCTCTCAGAGCTGAGCTTGCTGACTTTTAAAGTTCCAGGTTTTAAGTCCCACTGGTTATAAGAACCTGTAAACGGCAGCCCCTCTGGTTTTCAAAGCCAAGCATAATGGGGGTTCATCTTCCCGCTGTGGGATCCCTGATGTGATAGTCTGTCTCTCTCCCCTCTCTGTATATGCAGTGTCCCTCCCTCCCCAGGACAGCCCCGTGGGTTAGCTCTGCTTCCTACCACATTCTGCCCTTCCTACCCTCTTCAATGTGGCCTCTTCTCTACATTTAGTTGTGGAGTTTGTTCTGCCAGTCTTGGGGTTGTTTTCTTGGTTATTTACACTTATGTGAGTGTTTTCTAGTTGTATCCTTGGGACAAGGTGACCTTAGGGTCCTCATTCTCCACCATTGTCCCCAGACTCCCAATATTTGTACTCTTCCATTGGCTTTTTAATATGATCAGGTGTCTTCTATTTTAAAAGGAAAACTTCACTCAACTATTTATCTCTCTCATAGTCTATCTTTATCCTAAACTTTAAAGCCAAAATTCAGGGAATATTCTCTGTCATCTCTATGTAGCATCCATTCACATCCATGGCTTTAATGGTCACCAATATGCAAGTGAGAGAAGTCTGTATGTTAGCCTAGATCTCTTCCCTGAGCTAAAGCCCGTATATCCGGATGTGAAAAACCCTGGGTATCACAAGCATTTCCATATTCAACATAACCAAAGCAAATTCATTAATATTCTCTCTCCAGCCTGCTCCAACCTGTTCTCTTGCAGGGTTCCCCATCTCAGCGAGTGCAACCCACCTATAACCATGCAGTTGCAAAAGGCAGAAATGTGTGCCGGGCATCCTCCCTTTCACCCACACATATCCAGCTAAGCTGTTTATTTTCCCTCCAAAGCATCTCTCACATTTGTCCTCCTTCTCAATCTGTACTATTCCCACACTAAGAAGCAAACGTCTTCAACTGAACCTTATAGCTAGTTTACCTTAAAAACTTATAACTAACTTACCCCCTTGTAACTGGTTTGCTCATCCCTCACTTTGGCCAACCTCTAGTTCATCTTCCGTATGGCAACCAGAGTGATCTTTCCAAAACACAGATCAGATCATGACATCCCATGCTTAAAAGTCTCCAGTGGGTTCCCATGATTCTCAAGACAAGAAACACATACTTACTGTAGCTAAGGCCATCTATTCACACTTCTGCAATCCACCAAGGGTTTCTTGTTGATTTGAGGATAAAGAAAAAGCTGCCTACCTTGGCCTGCAAACCCTTCATGGCCTGAGGATGGGCAGCAGGGGCGGCCCATACCACGTAGCAGCCCCTCCCCCATCTCCTGACTCTGGTCACCCTGGCTTCCCTCCATCTTACCTGTCTGCTCAACTTCAGGCCACAGAACCTTCCCAGTTACTTTCCAGAACCTTTGCTAGTTACCTCCTGGCAAAGTTCACATCTCAGTTCAGGGTGGCTTGTTTCTAAGTTAGTGACCTTAGGGCAGCTTCTGGCCTACGTGACACCTTTGCAGAGCACAGGGTGTTCAGAGGACAAAACCTGTGCCTGCAGCCACCTCCCATGTGCTCATGGCCCCATCACGACATACGTGTCCTTCACAGCGAGCATCACGTGCGGAGTGTCTCGGGTATTTGTGTGAATATTGGATTGATGCCAGTGTCTTCCCCCAGGTATTAACCTTGTGAGGGTGGGAACAATGTCTGTCCTTCCTTATCCTGTATCCTCAGCATCTAGCACAAACCTGGCAGAGCCTCAATAAAGACTTGGTGAACAAATGAATTACGTTGCAACAGCATTTAAAAATACCACGTATATACAGTAGGAAACGATGCCTTATTCCTTTGAGAAACTATGAATACAGATATACAATTAATGTTATACAAAGTCAACACTTGGTGTTACTCGCGTTTCATCTCCTTGTTAGTAACCACAAACGGGCATTTCTTCTCTGCTCCCAGAACGTACCTTGCCAATAAAAACTTCCGGGTCCTCCTACTATAAGGTCTCCATTCTACAACACAGAAACAACAACAATTGGGAAAGGAAAAACACATTTTTTTAAAGGTGATAAATCATTGTTAGTAAGCATCGCTCTAACAATTGGTTATACATAAAACAATTTTTAAATGAGGCCCTTGTTTCTGAGTCAGGCAGGTCATTCTCTTTCCTTTATTTATTTATTTATTTTTTTTGCCTTCAACTATTTAGTGTGTTAGCATATTAAATAATTTTCCTTTGACTCAATTAGCTAAGTTGAATTCTGTCCCTTGAGGACATAGGAATTCAGATTTTTGGCACCGCGTCAGGTAAGCAAAATACGTACACATTTAATGCCGTGTAATTTAGCAGACGTGGTCTTTTGAGACTTGGCAACACAAGAAAATATGGTTTCTATTTATCTCAAGGCCACGGCAATGCCTAGGTTTTCCATACATCTGCACCCACCCCTCCCCTTCTCAGGAGAGACAGCGAAAAACATAGACGAGCAAATATAACTGTCCCTTCTCCTTACCACCCCACCTTCCACCCTCTGCATCCTTGACCTTCAGTGGGAGAGAAAAAAAAAGACAATGATTTTAAAAAGGCCAAGAGACTAGAACCTTGTATGCTGATGGATTTTTTCTATACTGTTTTTTTTATGTTTTTATGTTTTTTATTTATTTTTGAGAGACAGAGAGAGACAGCACAAGCAGGGGAGGGTCAGAGAGAGAAGGAGGTACGGTATCTGAAGCAGGCTCCAGGCTCTGAGCTAGCTGTCAGCACAGAGCCTGATGCGGGGCTTGAACCCACAAATTGTGAGATCGTGACCTGAGCCAAAGCCAGACGCTCAACTGACTGAGCCACCCAGGTGCTCCCTATACTGTTTTTAATGCCACAAAATCTTTCTCCCTTATGATCTTGCTAGGTATCTCTGTAATGTTGTGAAAGGATGTGTGAATTTTAACACTTGTGTTAAATCTAATTGGTCAGTTATGGCTAACAGATAAAGCAAATTTTTGTTGTTGTTTTTTATAGAAACGTTTCTCTCAGAGTTGCTGAGATTTTTCATTTAAATGATTATCACAGAGGTGGGGAGAAAGACGTTGCTTTTCATCAGACATGTTTCTGTGTTATTTCAATAGGTTTGTCATCTGCATCGATCACTTTAATAAAAATACAGAGCAAGCAAAAACATTTAAAGAAGTTGTCTAAACAGACTGGATACATACCTAAAGGTTCTTTTCTTGGTGGTAGTTATTGGGGGTGGGGACGAGAATTAGAGGCAGAGAGTAAAGAAAAAAAAAGAAGGAGAAAAAATCAAACAGATAAGATAACTGCTAGAAGCTATCAGCCCAAATGAATTCACCTTGTAAAAATCCAGACTAAATCCTGCTTGGCAGTAACCTTGGCCTTCGGGATCAGCATTACCTAGAGGAACCCAAATATAGAAATATTATAACATCATCATTCCCAATATATATTTTAATAACAACTTCAGGATATTCCGTTGTTTTCCCTATTGATGTCTCAATTTAAAATGATAGGGTGCCTGGGTGGCTCAGTCGGTTAAACTTCTGACTTCGGCTCAGGTCATGATCTCGCGGTTCGTGAGTTTGAGCCCCGCATTGGGCTCTGTGTTGACAGCTCAGAGCCTGACCCTGCTTCCGATTCTGTGTCTCCCTCTCTCTCTCTCTACCCCTCCCCCACTCACATTCTGTCTCTCTCTCTTTCCTTCAAAAATAATCATTTAAAAATGTTTTAAAAAATGTTAATGACCAATAAATATGTTCTTTATATTTATTTTTTAACATTAAAAGTGTTTTTACTGTTTTTGATAAACATAATGATTAATGTATAGATGTGCTTTATGTTTATTTTTAAATTAATTCTGAGCAGTTTAGGAAACATAATGTATTTTCCCAAAGAACATCATGATTCTGTAGTAAGATCACTAGGAATGACATCCCTTGAAGTTAGTACGTTGGGTTTTACAACTCATGTCTGTCTAAAGAAATAAACTCTCCTTCCCTCAGCTATGTTCTGAGTTCTCCAAGTGGCACTAATGTGATTCTGAGTTGCCCGCGTGTTCTGAGTGAAGCCACACAGCTCATTCCTAAGGAAATGCCTTGACAAAGAGAGAGGTCCTCACGATCACTTGGGTGGATGCTTTGTGCCAAGGGCACACATATCACACCACGATTCCAATTGTAATGATCTCCAAGAGGAAAGTAATTTTAAGTTATTCTATTATCATTAGAGAGATACATTTGGAAATTGCATTTCTTTTTTAAGAAATTTTTTTAACATTTATTTATTTTTGAGAGAGAGACAGAGTGCGAGCAAGGGATGGGCAGAGAGAGAGAGAGAGAGAGAAATGCAGAATCTGAAGCAGGCTCCAGGCTCGGAGCTGTCAGCACAGAGCCCGATGCAGGGCCTGAACTCACAAACCGTGAGATCATGACCTGATCTGAAGTCCGATGCTTGACCGACTGAGCCACCCAGGTGCCCCAAGGAAATTGTATTTCTGGTTGTGATGAATCACACAGGCACACTGGAATACCAGTGTTTTCAAGAGAGAAAACTCTCTAGTAATGGCCTATTTTGTTCTCTATCCAGTATGATTCACTAACTGAATGTCCAAAAGGACCTCATCATAGTTTGGTAAACTGTGGACAGGTCAACATGTGGATTCCCAAGGTATTGTTATTAAAAGTCCCTAGGACGTTAGGATCAGCAATTTACTACTTGTCACTTGTACTGTAAGAGTTTCTATAGCTTCTAACGTGCTTAAAGTAAAGTAAAATAGTTGAGTTGGGGGGGGGATCACAATCATTATGTACTTTAATATGGACGTGCAAATAATTATCTCTTTTTTATCAAGGATACTCCTGAAAGAAACTAAAATAAGAGAGCAAGGGAGGAAATGCACATCATCAATGGAAAGTTTTATAGGCTGAGTAGCCTATTCCAGAAGCTTTTTAATAGAGCTAGCCTTTCTAGCTTTTTCTAGAATGTCTTTTGTTTTTTTCTTTCCTTTGATTAGTACTTAACTAATTTTAGCATTGCCATTGTCCATCTTCTCTAGATGCTCCCTGTATATTTTAATACACTGTTCTATCGCATACACTCGTTTGTTTTTAGTGGCAATACCTCTTTTTAATTGAAATATCCATTAATGTCTCATGGGTTTAAAAAAAATTTTTTTTACATTTATTTATTTTTGAGAGAGAGAGGGACACACATCATGAGCAGGGGAGGGGCACAGAGAGAGGGAGACACAGAATCGGAAGCAGGCTCCAGGCTCTGAGCTGTCAGCACATGGCCTAACGCGGGGCTTGAACCCATGACCATGAGATCATGACCTGAGCCGAAGTCGGACACTCAACCGACTGAGCCACCCAGGCGCCAGTTGTGGGTTTTTTTTTTAAACTAACGGTTTTTTTTCAGCTTTATTAAGATATACTTAATATACAAAAATGTACATTTTAATGGATACATTTTGATGAGTTTGGACATATGCATAACCCACAGAACCATTGCCAAAATCAAAGTAAAATAAGTATTTCTATCATCTACAAAAAATTTCTCGTGTCCCTTTGTTTTGTGTGTGTGTGTGTGTGTGTGTGTGTGTGTTAAAAACATTTAACATGAGGTTTACCCTCTGCAATTAAAAAATATATTTTTTAATGCTTATTTATTCTTGAGACAGAGACAGAGCATGAATGGGGGAAGGGCAGAGAGAGAGGGAGACACAGAATCAGAAGCAGGCCACAGGCTCTGAGCTGTCAGCACAGAGCCCGACACAGGACTCGAACCCCTGCACCATGAGATCATGACCTGAGCCAAAGGTGGACGCTTAACCGACTGAGCTATCCAGGTGCCCCAACCCTCTGCAATTTTTAAGTGCACAACCACTTACACTGTAGTTTTATAAAATTTATTTCTTATTTTAAACCATATTTTGTGGTTTATAGTTCTGAATGCCATAAAATTCCCCAAAGGTTCACCTGTATAACCTCAAATCTGGGTTACCAGTTTTCTGGAAGTTCATGTATGTAAATATTTACATGCATCCAGAAATATATATGATTACCTGATATATGATTATGTAAGCATATATTTGCAATCTTGAGTATATTTAAGAAATGTATTTTTCTAATGTACAAACCTCTTTAGAAATCATTTTTTAAATCCCCTTTCATTTTTAATATTGCAAATTATTCAAAGAAGAAAAAAATATGACCATTCTTTGAAATTAGTTTGCTTCAAAACAGGAACCTGAAAAAATTACTAATACTTTTTATGAAACTCATTGAGAAAATGACCAACTTCAAATGTTTCTTTGAAGCAGTGATTGTAACAGAATGTGAGGTAATGTTTTTCTCTTAGAGTTGTTTATGGGAGCTCAAGGAATCCATCTTCCTGGGATTTCAGAGCATTTATAAACTTTACAATTACATCCCAGAATGAGCTCAGGAACCAAGGATTCATGCTGACCACTCACTGCTATTTGTTGGCTCTCAAAATAGAACGGAAGGCGTTGTGTAAATTGCCCCCACCTGAATTATGAATGGTCCTAAGAGCAGCGGGAGGCAAGGCATGAATATGAATGAGCAGATTAGTTCTCCTATTGCTCCGCCTGTCAGTGGGGTATGTTTGTGGTATGGAATGAGCAGGGGAAGGTTCCTTAAATTCTCTTTTGAAAATAATATTGCTGATGTTCCTGTCGTGTGACATTGACCATATGTTCATGGACAAGCGGGCTTTGTGTTAATGAACTGTGAACTCCTGGGGGAAGGACAGGAAGTCAGCTCCTTGGGTGAATTTCTGGCGGAAAAAAGTACTTGTAGGAAGAGAGTGGCCGCGAGGAAAGTGAGAACCATCAATGTATACGCTAGAGTTGAAAAGAATCCTTGGTAATTGACTTAGCCATTCTGCAGTGCAACAAAAACTCCATTTTTACCTTTGTCAAGCTATTCATTTGTTTAGGAAAAGAAAGAGTAAGTAGACTGGCATCATAATGTGCCCAAGTCACTAGACACGAGCCCACCACGATTGTTATTTTCAGATAAAGGCTCAGACTCATGGCTCAGTGCCATGTGCTGCATTGTAACCTGATTTCTCTCATCACAGGGGCACTCGGTCCAAAAGGCAGAACACACAAGAGGCAGTGATGGGTCTTATAAATGATCACCCTCCGCGTTATCTGGAAGAGTGTGACAGATCGCCCAGGCAAGTGGAGCGTGAAGGATGGGCTCATCATTTCAGTTAATAGTTTACTGAGATGAGGAAGCATCTTTAGCAAATCAGGAGAAACAGGATAGATGAAAACACGTTGGGTGTTAACTCTCAGCCCTCGCATTAGTTTTCTGAGTCATTTCGCGATTTTATTTATCTACCGGACTTTTTTTTTTCTTTTATCTTTAGTGTAACAGTAATGGCCTTTCAAGGAACCAAGGAACACAACACCCTGAGTGGAACATGACTCAAAATATACATCTCTCTGGGCTGTCATCTGTGTGTGGGACGCTCTCCCTGTCCTGCTCCAACAGCCATTTGCTAAGAGAGCCCTTCCCCTGGTCCTTTCTCAAAGCTCCTCTCCCCACCCGGCCCATGTCACTCCCTACTCTCTTGCCTTATTATATATTTTCATTGTTGCACTTTCACTGTCTGACTTTATATTATGAATTTACTCTTTTTTAAAAATTTGCCTTTCATGGATACATAATTGGTATGTGGAGTATCAGTCCAAGGAATCTAACATAATGATTTAATAGATGTCTATACTAAAAAATGATCCCCACAGTAAATCCAGTTAACACCCATCACTACATATAACTACAGTTTCCTTTCTTGTGATGAGAGCTTTTAAGATCTACTCTCTTAGCAACATTCAAATACATAATACAGGGGGTGCCTGGGTGGCTCAGACGGTCAAGCCTCTGACTCTCGGTTTTGGCTCAGGTCACTGATCTCATGCTTCCTGAGATCAAGCCCCATGTCAGGCTCTGCGCTGACAGCATGTAGTCCACTTGGATTCTCTTCTCCCTCTCTATCTGCCCCTCCCCCACTCATGCTCTCTGTCTCTCTCAAAATAAATAAATAAACTTAAAAAATATACAATACAGCTCTGTGGGTTTATTGTTTTGTTTATTTTAGAGAGAGAGTGTGCAAGTGGGGGAGGGAGGAGGGGGAGGGAGGGGGAGAGAGAGGGCATCCCAAGCAGGCTCCAAGCTCAGTGCAGAGCCTGTTGCGGGGCTCCATCCCACGAACCCTGAGATCACGATCTGGGCCAAAATCAAGAGTTGGAAGCTTTGGAAGCTTAGCAAACTGAGCCACCCAGGTGCCCTTACAATGCAGTATTGTAAACTGTAGTCACCCTGTTGGACATCACATCCCCTGGACTTATTTGTCTTATAAATGGGAATTTGTACCCTTGGACCCTCTTCACCAGTTTCACACACCTCCTCACCCCCACCTCTGGCAACCACCAATCTCTTTTCTGTATCTGTGAGTTTGGGGGTTTTGCATTTAGTTTTCTGTTTTATTTTTCGTGACGTTCTACATACAAGTGGCATTTTTTCTTTCTCTGTCTGATTTGTTTCACTCAGCATAATGCCCTCAAGGTCCATCCATGTTGTTGAATAAGGCATGATTTCCTTCTTTTTGTGGCTGCATAAGATTCCATTGTACATATACACAACATCTTCTTTATTCATTCATCTATCAGTGGATGCTTCGGTTGTTAACACGTCTTGCCGAATGTGCATAATGTTGCTATGGATGTGAGGGTGCTGATATCTTTTTGAGATATTGATTTCATTTCCTTTGGGTCTATACCCGGATGTGGAATTGCTCGATCTCAACATCTACATGCTTGTTGTCTGTCTCCCCTACTAGAATATAAGCTTCTGAAAGATTGGGTTTTACTTTCTCTTGTTCTGCACTTTATTCCCTAAACACAGAATGATTAGTGCTTAGTGTGTTGAATGGACACATAATCGAGTCTCATTATCAACAAGGAACCTCTGTTTTTAAGCCATGTAAAATAAAATCTTAATTTCACAGATTATTCATTCAGCTGACATTTGTGATAATGTGAGGAAGTGGCTAATTTATTTCAATATTTTTAAACGGAAGCCATAATCTTCTCCTTGCCAAAATCCTCCCCCCAAACCATCTGAGTGAGCTGTTCCACTTTGTTCTTTAGACGAAATCTCAGTGGCCTCTTTGTTAACCCTCTAATATCACTGATCCATTCTTTGTCTTCATTGTTTTATTTCTGATATGTGCCCATAACCTTGCCTAAATTAATCTTGGATTTAAAAAGTATTCATTCAAAATGGGAAAATTTTACTTACAGTTTTGGAAATCTAACTCAGGATTGGGGTTTTAAAAAATCAATTTCCTGAAATCAGTTATGAGAATGTTCCTTCTAATGACCTTTCTATCCTCATTGTGGTTTTGCGAACTATTAGGAATAAGGATGAGAATCCAAGTGGCTGGTCTCCACGACACACAGAAAACGGGAAGAGTTCACAAAACGACTGAAAAGATCCAAGCTATCAGAACTACTGTCCCAAATCCGCGAGTGTTCCAGCAAGAAGTGATTAAAACAGCAAGGTCCCAAAGATGGAGGCTTGCTTTCCAAGATGCTTGCTGGAAGATCCCTAGAACAGCCAGATGAGACTTACACTCTAAGTGCCCTTTTGAAAAATGGGGACTAAACATTTAAAGGAAAAAAGCCTATCATACAGATAACCAGAGCACAGAGCAGCCAAAGAAAGCAACAGCCGGCAGCAGCACAGGCTGGACAGAAAGTTGATGTCAGAGTGTCCCCAGGTCTAAGCACGCTAGCGAACGTCACTCTTGCCACGAACGAGTTAAGCGGGGCGTCAGTAATCTTTAGATCGCGCTGTGAATTCTGAATAGCGACCGAGAGTTTAAGGCCTCCAATAAGGAACCAATCAATTCCACTGCAAACTCTCTAAAAGAAATTTCCACAACGTGGAAGAGAACCAACAGAATTCTGTCTTGGCCCTCGTGTCGCAGCAAGATGTCGGAAAAAGCCGCCCATAATCCTCGCCCCCATCTCGATTTCCTTATCAGTGGCGTTCTGATACTGCCGGCACCGTCTACCCTGGAACGGCTCTGGACCTAAAGCACAGTGTCAAGGAATGAAGTCACTTACTGTTGCGACAAGGTGAGTACTCCGCATACGCACTGAAATTCTGAATTGCTACGTAGCAGGTGCCAACAGGATCCTTCTCTGGTGTTGGTTTAAGAGTTCTCCAGTGATATAAAGGAGCGCAGGCCTGTGACGCATCGAAGACAAAACATATTTTTGTGACAACAGTCCTCATATGATGATATGGACTCAACTTGTTGACTAATGTATCTAAATTCGTCGCAAACTATGTTAAATTAGTGGGTGGTTTAAGTGGCCTCCACCATGCCGCTAAGTTCCTCAGTAGTCAGAGTTAATGAAACTTCCAGCGCCTTTTTTTTGAACATTAATCCACCATAGCATTGGAATAAATTAAACATATAGAAAGGAATGAGCTTTTCCTCCACAGGATTTTAAATTAAATACATGTAACCTGGCAAAAGTAATTATTTCCTAACAGCAAAGAGCTCATATTTTCTTTTTTAAACAATTGGGGCGCTTGGGGTGGCTCAGTTGGTTAAGTTTCCAACTTTGCTAAGGTCATGATCTCATGGTTTGTGGGTTTGAGTCCTAAATCAGGCTCTGTGCTGACAGCTCAGAGCCTGGAGCCTGCTTCAGATTCTTTGTCTCTCTCTTTCTGACCTTCCCCTGCTCATGCTTTCTCTCTCTCTCTCAAAAATAAATTTAAAAAACATAAAAAAAAAAACGATTGGACCTGCCTATAATCAAATGACTATTTCAGTCAATAAGTCAGTGTGATGTCTTAAAATGAGAGCTACATTTTTTTGTCTACTTGTTCCTTTAAGAAATTATTTTCAAATTCACAGATGCAGACAAGTTTGTAAACCGCTGTTTTATGGATTTCCCCGGCTTATCACTGATGTATATCTTACGACTTTTTAAACAATGACTTCCATTTGGACATGCTACTCCCTGACTTTATTTTTTAGCTAATGGTTTTTATTCATGACAAAACAAAAATTAAACAACAGAAAGGAAATAGGATTCCTGCATGAAATACTCTGGTTACTTCCTTAGAAGTTTGGATTCTTAATGAAAGCATGATATTTGGATGGATGTCAAATACAAAAGAGAATAGAAGTCCTTTTTAAGTAAATTAAACATTAATTTGGTTACAAATGAGAGAGGCAATACAATAAATGTGTAGAAAATTATAGGCATCTTTTTTACTTATTATGCTAGCGTGAATCCTCTGTAAGTGTGTTTTACCTGATTATTCAAGCACGCATTTTGAAGAACACAGAATTACAGGTTCCTAGAATATGGAACCACTACTCTACCTCCAATTTTGATGCTATCACTCTTAAAACAAAGCCAGGAAAATGAAGGCAGACACTGATTTTGAAGTCCTTTCATGGGGCACCTGAGTGACTCGGTTGCATAAGTGTCCAACTTTGGCTCAGGTCATGATCTCAAGGTTCGCAGGTCCAAGCCCCATATCAGGCTGACAGTACAGAGCCTGGAGCCTGCTTCAGATTCTGTCTCCCTCTCTCTCTCTGCCCCTCCCCTGCTCATGATCTCTCTCTGTCTCTCTCTCTCTCTCAAAAAAAAAATGAATCAACATTGGAAAAAAATTAAGTCCTTTCATGATTCCAAATTGTCCAATGCACAACTACTTTTAGTGAAAATATTTTATTTATCTTCTCATATAAGAAGAGTGTTTCCACAACGTGACTATTTTGGTATTAGGAGGTCTTGGCTGATAACCTAAAGACCATTGATCTCATCCACATTCTTTCATCTTAGGGCCCTCTTAATAAACTGACAATCTATGTGCTAATATGTTTAAAGTAAGGTTCCAACGGCAAAAAGCAGGGGTGTGGGCAGTGTGGGCGCTCACCTGCACAGCGCAGTATTCGAAAACTGACCTCACCTGCCGGATCCCCTCACCGCCCACCCCCACCCCCAAGCCCCAGCACACTTAGAAGTCAGGAAAATTCTTCCCAGTACTTGCCTAGAAAGTTATTCTATTTATATCTGCTCCGTTTCACAGTGATGTGAAACACACTGATAAGATGAATTTGGACTTTGACCCAAACTTCACATATACACACATGACATCTGGATATTCAGAAGGCTACTTCAGCATTTTGAAGTTCTAATAATTATCATGGAGGGTAGAATTTAATTCTTTACCCTAAATTTCAGTGCTCAAAGGAAAAACTTAACTTGAAATAAGTTAATATCATCAGATTTCCTTTTACATAAATTTGAGAATGTAAGCATGTCCCCAGATTAACTACTTTTATTATGAACATGGCATGGATTTTATGTCCAGAGATCCTGAAGGATTCTACAAATACTGAATAAATGCACAACATGGAACAGATAAATTTTCAAGACTTAAAAATATCAATACAGTCCCCAAAAGATTTTTTTAACCCCAGTCAGTAGATGGAATTAGCTTTCCAAAGCTATTCACAAGTCATACACCACTAAAGGATAAAGTTTGTACCAACTGTGGAATATGAAAACCATATTAATGCAAGTACAATTCTATAGAGGTCATACTATAAATTCTGTATTTGCAACTGGAGAGGGCTAACTATATCTTATATGTTACGTGTTTATGTCAAAATCTCCTTGGGGGGTTAGCCACAGACCAAATAAAGCAATACATTTCTTTAAGATACTTATTTTTTTTAACATGTGTTTATTTTTGAGAGAGCACAAGCAGGGGAGGGGGCAGAGAGAACCGGGACACAGAATCTGAAACAGGCTCAGGCTCTGAGCTGTCAGCACAGAGCCCTAAGTGTGGCTGAAACTCGCGAGCCGCAAGATCATGACCTGAGCTGAAGTCAGATGCTTAACTGACTGAGCCACCCAGGCACCCTTAGATACTTATTCTTATTAAATCATAATTCAAGAAGCTTTAAACAAATCCTAAAAGCCAATGTTGTTGCCTCATTGTTGTAAAGAAATTAAAGCCAATGGTTTAAAAATTCTCCCAAGAAAGAAATTTCCAGGTCGGCTTAATATAGTCATTTATTTCTCAGTGGCTTAGTCATGTATCATTGCTTCAAATAGGAGAATCATAAAGTCATGGCATTTTAAAACTGAACGATATCTACTTGGGAGTGAGATCTCTTTTCACTTTAAAAAATTATTAATGTACTCAGAAAACTATGTAGTTAGTAGTTATATTTTTCAAAGTTTATTTATTTTGGGGGACGAGGGGCAGAGAGAGAGGGAGAGAGAAAATCCCAAGCAGGCTCTGCACTGTGAAACAAGGAGCCTAACGCAGGGCTCGAACTTACAAACCATGAGATCATGACCTGAGCTGAAGTTGGATGTTGAACTGACTAAGCCACTCACATGTCCAATTTTTGAAATATTTAAAGATACGTAACTGATATGGAAAACAAATTTTATCTCCTATACCTTTAAACACTAGAATACATTCTTTCATTTTAAGTGCTAAATTTATTTTTTAGAATGCTAATACATTTGTCTTTAAAAATCTGACATGTCCTGGGGCATTGGTGGGACCAAGCCCTGCTTCTGGCTCCCTCTCTCTGCCCCTCCCCCGCACTCTCTCTCTCTCTCTCCCTCAAAATAAATACACCTTAAAATAAAAAAGAAATATCATTTGTAAAACAATCTGATGTCCTTACATGAAAGTAGTTTTGTAACTATGAGAACATAATATTCCAAAGCCTCGCCGCGATTCATACTTACCACAACTTCCCCTTTGTGGGCTTTCACTGTTGCTCCAAACCACTGATTCGATTTAAATTCTATAGGTTGCTTGGTCCCATTAACTCTGATCTTTCTGTTGTCTGACAAGGAGGACATGGAACTGTTAAGAATTCGTAAACTGTGGCAGCCAAATATAATATGTAATAATGAACAGGTCTGTTGAAAATATTTGAAAAAAACGATGTTCACACACGGGGTGGGGGTGGGGGGTTCCAACCAAGACTTCTCAGTTAGAAAAACACCAAATGAAAATGTGTATTTGAACATGACATTTCACGACTTCACTTATAAGAAGCCTTTTTTTTTTTTTTTACCACTTATATTTTTGGAGATAACCGTATTGTAAACTTGACATGAACTCTCATAGCCTCAAATCTACGCATTTGTCACTGATTTGTAAAAGATCGAAGACCAAATATTTATAACTGCCCCAAGGAATTCCAGATCTTTCCCAATAGGGAAACACACAGGAATTTCCCTGATGGGAGAGGCACAAGTTGTTTGGCATGAGTTAGCAAGGATGATTGTGAGGGACTCCAAGGTCTTGGTGTTTAACGGAGTAGCATGTGTCCACATAGCCACAGAAAATAACACCTCAACACCGTTTTATATACACTTTGCAGATGTCAGAAGAAGGGGGCGCCATCTGGGTAGGAACTCAACCCAGTTATAACACACTTCAGGTCTTAATAAAAAGCAGATACTCTTTTCACTCTTGATTCCCAGTCAGCGTGTTTCCCATGTGGCACTAACCACATGCTTCTCACTGGAGCTTCCTCGGTAATAAGCTAATGGATTTCAAAAGGCATTTGCACCAGGATATCTTGTTTGTATGTGTTTCCTTTGGTATGCACATCATTTTTCTTCATTGACTCTATAATAAATGCTTTACACAATGAACTTCTAACTCCTATTAAGTGAGGCCAAAATACACAGGTAATTAACATGGAGTTGAGTTTACATATGATTACAGACTTTTAAAAATTATATATAGTCAATCTTAACCTAAACTTTATTTTCACATGTTAGTAGAAGATCATGAATCTCCTTCTTAAAAATCGTATGCTTTTGTTGTTTCTGAGCCTTTTATTTAAAAAAAAAAAAAACAGGTTCTGTACATCCTTACCCAAAATGCATACAACAGGCAATGAACGGAGCATTTTACGAATTACAGCATAAACTTGAAAATATAAACATTTCTATTTACATCTAGGCACTGTGGAAGATTGCAGACCTCAGAGACAAAGAACCTTATCACCATGAACTGGGTGATTGGGGGCAATTCATTCCGTCTTTGGAGTTTAAGTTTCTTCTATAAAGTGAGGCTTTACCTTCCCCCTTTCCTCTTGCAGAGGTGATCCAAGTCATAAAGATTGCATGAGCTAGTAAACACACTTGAAAGTGCCTTCTTTATAAGCCGAGAAGCTGTAGGCTCAGAAAACATTAGCCATACAACTGAAAATCCAAACTCTTTCCAAATATTTCTTAATGAGAAACCTGGAAACTCAACCAGGTCCAAGAATTGGAAAGGACCTCGCTGACACACATGTATCATGTCATTATTGGTGATTTTTGGTACTAAGCAGTGAAATTAGTGACACCTCTCAAGACTGACCATGTGGCTCTAATTAATTACCAGGAGAAAGGGCTACACAGCGGCTTTGGAATTTCCAAACTGCTTAAAAGCCATGAAAAGACCAGCGCCTCGAAAATGTCAAGTATCTTTAAAGGAGATTCCAAAAGCAGCCTGCTGGGAGGAAGTAAACGGATCCTGGGGAAAGACTGAAGCCAGTTCCAAACTGGTCTTGTTTTGCTAGAGAAAAGGATGTGACTTTGCCTTTGTGACTCCCAAGGCATCTTTTCTGCTGTTCGGCATTGAACTATGTAATAACTGGATTAAAACTGCCAACAATGGGTTATTGTCCAACAACACGTTCTTCTGGACCAAGAATACAAATGAATGGACTTCGCTGGTCCCACTAACTCCATACCCACTCCAAGGATTACAACAGAGAATTCTACTGTCCTATGTCCATTCACTGAATGAGCTTTCATCTAGATGTATCATCCATTCCTTGGTCTTTGAGGTGGTCAAATCACCTTTCTTAACCTCTGCTTTCTTATTTTTAAAAGTTCTCTGACTTTAAGTCTAATATCAGAATTTCATAGCATTTCAAATGAATAAACTCTATTCAGATTGACTATGCAACTCAATTTCTCACCCTCCTTTTCTGAACAAGATTCTTTCATGCCAAATACCCCAACACAAGGCTCTGTGCTACCTTTTGCATGCTGGTGCTCAAGAGACCTCCCACGCATGGACAGTGTTCTTGATTCGATTCGATCTGATGTTTACTGAAAACACCCCCAGGTCATATCTGTAAGTACCCAGCATGATCTCAACACTGCTGAGCCCTCCTCTGTAGAGCAAAAGGCTGAAAGTTTCTAGACACTCTTACAAGTAGGACTCTGGTTGAATGAGAGGCTCAGGAGAGGTCTGGAAAGAGAAGATGGAGACACCGTCGTTTTCTGGTGGCAGCTAGAGGCGCACGAGCGGACATCAGCTGTGACAGATGTGATGTTCTTCCCGCAGCTCTTTCAGTTTCCCTTGATAATAATCCCCTTTTGGTGCGTCCGTCAGCAGAGATCAAGTCCTGAAGCTCCACATTTCTTCCTCTGCAGGCAGTGACCTTCCTGACCTCCACACCCTCAGGCTTTCCAATGACCAGGCGAGCCGCTTGATCTTTTTGTATGCTATTCCTCCAAAAACCTCAAAGTGGTTTTTGTTTTCCTGACCGAACTCCCACTGAAATACTGATGACAAGGGGTAAACAGAATAGAGACATCCGGATCTATAGAGAAGGCAGGCACTGGTTACTCAAAATGCTCTGTCAACCCCAGAGAACTCTTGGGAGGGCCGGTGGTCATGGGAGACGGTGGTGACGGACAGCCACCTGTGGTGACATACACCCGTGGTGTATGACAGACTATGGAGATAACAAAGCCGTAAGCTAGGGGAAACAGTTTCATAGTGAATGCATGTGATTTAAATTTTTCTAAGCAGGAAAAGACTAATGGGGCGCCTAGGTGGCTCAGTCGGTTAAGCATCCAACTTCCCCTCAGGTCATGATCTTGGGGTTTGTGAGTTTGAGCCCCATGTCGGGCTCTGTGCTGACAGCTCAGAGCCTGGAGCCTGCTTTGGATTCTGTGTCCCCCCTCCCTGTCCCTCCCCTGCTCACACTGTTTCTTTCTCTCTCAAAAATAAACATTGAAAAAAAGTACTATTAACAAAATTAGTAAATAAATGAAAATCCAGGTGAAAGTTATTTCAAAGAGAAGATCAGTACATTTAATATATTAAAAAGCTCCCAAATCAATAAAATAAAAGATTAATGTTCTATGGGAAGAATTCCTAAGGGCTTCAATGGGCATTACAGAATAGGGGAGAAATTTGAAAGCCAGTAAACCATAGAGCGGTCCTGAGCTGCAAATTAAAACAATCTTTGCTTAACACCGGTCACCTACCAGTTCGGCAAAAAATAATAACTTTCACACTGTGCGCAAGATAATAACTCCATGTAGCACACTGGAAGGGCCATTTGGGAACACATACCAACGTTGTCAATGTACATTTTTTTAACCAAAGGATTCAACTTCCAAGATTTGGTTCAATGGGAATAATTACATAGAATGCTTGAAGATGCAAAGTGAAGGTATCTGTCATCTGGTTGTGACAGCAAAACTGCAACTTAAATATTTATACAAAAGGGATTCAAACTGAAATTTCTGTTATCTATACAATAGACCCTACCCAACTGTTCAAGTATTGTGTGACAGATTTGTATGCACTGATACAGACTAATGCCTGCAATATATATATATATATATGTATATATATTGATCTTTGTATGCTACTCCTCCAAAAACCTCAAACGTTTGTATATATATATTTTGTGAGCTCTCCCAAGGCTTTAAGAAAGTAGACAAAGGTCCCAGGACTTAGTATAACAAACACTTACATTCCCGCCAGGCAGAACTGACAATTAGGCGTTTTCTCATTTACAAACATTACAGTATCCTTTCACATCTATCCCCAGCTCCACTGCCCTTTTTTTCTCTCCCAGAGGTATCCGCCATCATGAACTTGATATGTCTTCTCCTGGCTGTTTAAAAAAGATTGCCCATGAATTATATAGAATAGCGGTCTGCAATTTTTTTTCTGTAAAGGTAAGAAACTAAATATTTTAGGTTTTGCAGTCTCTGTGTTCGTGTTGCAGTTACTCCTCTCTGCTTTGTAGCAGAAACAACCATAGACAATACGTACAAGAATGGGCTTGGTTGTGTTCCAATGAAACGTTACGTGCGGACACAGACATCTGGAAAGCTACATATCTCTCATGTGTCATTAAATATTATTCTTTCACAAAATTTTTCCAACCATTACAAAATGTAAAAGCTGCTCTGAGTATACAGGCCATGCAAAAATAGATAAGGGTCAGATTTAGTTGTAGTTTGACAATTTCTTATTGAGTATTCTTTTGTGTGTTCCTTTTAAAATGGTACTATACTGTCTGTATGTAGTGGTCTGTGGTGGGGTTTGACAGTCAATTTTATGTTTGTGAGAGAGATCCATGGTTAGATAGATAGGTAGACAATATGTAGTAGGTAGGTAGGTCAGTAGGAAGATAGATAGATAGATAGGATTCATTTAGCTCATTCTTTTAATTCTTGCTTAGTATTGTATCCCACTCAATACACAGCTGTATTGTATTGTATTGTATTGTATTTTGAGAGAAAGAGATAGAGAAGAGCAAGGAAGAGGCAGAGAGAGGGAGCGAGAGAGAGTCCCATGCAGACTCTGTGCTGTCAGCACAGAGCCCGATGTGGGCTCGATCCCGTAAACCTTGAGATCATAGAAGAGTGTCTCTCTGGCACCAGACTAGAAAGGACATTGCTGGCTCATACAGAGTCACCACATCTGCTTTATCAGCTTCCCAAAAGCAGCCACAAACACACCAACAGCACACAGGAGACGGGCCATCAGCTCTTGTCATTGTAGGTTTTTAAAGTTTTTGCCAATTCTGTTTTCACTGGCTTTTCCCTGATGATTAGCAAGTTGATCACATACTTTTTATGGCCTACATACTTTTTACTTATGTGAATTTCCAGTTCGTATCCTTTGTTCACTTTCTTGTTCGGTGATTTATTTTATTGATTTGTAAGAATTTGACATATATTCTGAGTATTGACTCTTCCTCTCTGTAGATGCTGCAAATGTCTTCTCCCAATTTTTGCTAGTCTTTTAACTTTGCTTATGTGGTTGGTGCCCATCTGGAAGTTTATTTTTATATGACATGGCACAGATATTTATTTATTTACTTTTAAACATTTATTTTATTTTGAGAGCGAGACAGAGACCATGAGTGGAGGAGAGACACAGAAGGAGAGACACACAGAATCCAAAGCAGGCTCCAGGCTCTGACCTGTCAGCACAGAGCCCGACACAGGGCTTGAACCCATAAACCATGAGATCATGACCTGAACCGAAGTTGGACTCTCAACCGACTGAGCCACCTAGGCACCCCGCTTATTTATTTTCAGTAAGGCCAGCTGTTCCAACGCCAGCTGTGGAACAATCCATCTTTTTTCTCGGAGAGTTGTGATTCCACCTTGCAGTGCTGAACTCCTGGCATCATCCGGCCCCTGCCTGACTTTCCAGCATCAGGTCCTCCAAATGCCCAGGCTCCTTAAGCTGCAGACACATCGATTTTCTGTCCCTCGAACACGCTGAGCTTTTGTTGGGTCCTCATTGCATTTACTGTTCCCGCGGCCACAGTTTTCCACATGATCTGAGACGATGTTACTTGTTGGTTTGCATGCTTCCTGTCTGTCTCCTTCGGAATATATATAAATCCCAGGAGTAGGGACAGTCTCAGCTTCACCTCGATTGCTCACTTCTAGGACAGTGCCTGGCACAAAGGACTCCCTGCGTAAGTTTTTGTTGAATGAATGACCAAGCCCCCATCTATTCGTTCAGAAGTTTGACTACCATATTGTTTAGTATGCTCTCCCTTCCATTTAAAATATCAGCCGAGGGGAGGGGAGGCACCTGGCCAGCTCAGTAGGTAGAGCGTGCAACTCTTGATCTGGGGGATGTGAGTTTGAGCCCCATGTTGGGTGTAGAGATTACTTTAAAAAAATAAAATATGATCGGGAGAAAAAAAACCCCATAAAGTCAAGGCCTGAGTGGCTCAGTCGGTTAAGCGTCTGACTTTGACTCAATTCATGATTTCACAGCTCAGGGGTTCAAGCACGGCATTAGGCTCTGTGCTGACAGCTCAGAGCCTGGAGCCTGCTTTCGATTCTGTGTCTTTCTCTCTCTGCCTTCTCCGCGCCCCACCCCCCCCGCCGCTCTCAAAAAGCTCTCAAAAAAATGAATAAACAGTAAAAAAAAAAGAAAGATTTGGGGTGCTGGGGGCTCAGTCGGTTAAGCGTCCGGCTTCGGCTCAGGTCATGATCTCACTGTTTGTGGGTTCCAGCCCCACGTCGGGACCTGTGCTGACAGCTAGCTCAGAGCCTGGAGCCTGCTTTCTATTCTGTGTCTCCTTCTCTCTCTGACCCTCCCCTGCTTATGCTCTCTCTCTCTGTCTCTCAACAAAAATAAATAAAAAACATTGAAAAAAAATTCATAGGCCAACTGGGAAAAGTTAGATGAGTGGTAGTAATAAACCTGACCTGTCTCGTCTTACCTTTCTGGGCTCTGATGCCAACTTTTGTCAATCAGTAGCTTCAGTTTCTGGGCAATCTGGGTACAAATCCCAGTGGGTGGCAAGCCTACTAACTTTTGGTTCCTTTTTCACGGGAATATTCATTTCGAGCAGGAGGGAGAGAGTGTAGAGTACGGTGCACATGTGGGCTCCAAGCAGGTTTTTCTCATCTTTTAGCTTTACTCAAATGGGAGGGATCACAAGAAGTAAAGAGCGATCACCATGGGGGAGAGAGGATCTGAAACTGACACAGGTGCGGTGGAACGTTCTGGTAGACAAGGGGATTTTTGAAAACTATTTATAGATAAGTCCTCGACCTTGTGCTGGAAGACAGTCAGCTTCCCTATACCTCAGGCACCACTTCAAGTGAACAGCCTTAGGGATTTTCCTAAAGCTGTTGCAGGAACTGTCCAGACATTTTTAATCAGGAAAAGGGAAAAAGAAATCTTTAAATGTTTGTTTGTAATCTTTCTCATAATCAGTGTGTGCTGAAACCGTTTCATTTGAATTGAAACTACGTATCTGAGAGCAGGGACCACTCCTTTGTGAAATTCAAAAAAATAATAGCTATGGCAGGAACACTCCTTGTGGAAAAGAAAGAAATCCAAGAAAAGAACCTGGGTTGATTTCTATGTCCTGGAAAACTAAACTTCCCAACATATGATTCCCGATACCCTAAAACCACTATGAAAAAAAAAAACATTAACGGGGCACCTGGGAGGCTCAGTTAAGCATCTGACTCTGGCTCAGGTCATGATCTCACGGTTCGTGAATTCGAGCTTTACGTTGGGCTTTGTGCCAACAGCTCAGGGCCTAGAGCCTGCTTTGGATTCTGTGTCTTCCTCTCTCTCTGCCCCTCACCCCCCACCCCCTCAAAAACAAATAAACATTTAAAAAGAAACATTAAAGAACACCTGTGTAGCCTTCACACCAGCATTTGGTTTTCTCTGTAATGTTCAAGAAATGTGTTATTCTTTTTCTCCCCTGTTTTATTGAGATATAATTGACATGCAGCACTGGATAAGTTTAAAGCATGCAGCCTCGTGATTTGATTTACACAGATTGTGATAAGATTACAGGAATACATTTAGGAAACATCCTTTTTCTCCAACACAGATACAAAAAAGAAAATAAATTTTTTTTCCCCTGATGATGAGAACTCTTAGGATCTACTCTCTCAACACCTTTCATATATGCTATGCAGTGGGGTTAACCTCAGTCATCACGTAGTACATCCCATTCCCAGGACTTGTTTATCTTATGACTAGATGTTTGTACCTTTTGACAACCTTCCTCCAGTCCCCGCCACGGCTGGAAACCACAAATCCGATCTCTTTTTCTGAGCTTGTTTTCCGTTAGACTTCACATAGGAGTGATGTTATACGGCATTTGTTTCTGTATCTTATTTCACCTAGCATAATGGCCCTCAAGTTCTAGCCACGGTGACGCAAATATAGGGCTTTCTCCTTTTTAATGGTTGAATAATATTTCAATAATATATATACCACATCTCTATCCATTCATCTGTTGACAGACAGAAATGCATTAGCTTGATTAAATGAATATTGTATGCACTTACTTATAGATGTATACCATATATGTATACGCTATACAAATACATATCTATGTGCACAGACATGCACTAAAGAGTTTTCTTGTCTTCACCTAGCAGATCAAATCTAAATGCCCTGCCTTCCACAGCATAGTTCTAGAATCCCCACACCTGATCTCCAGGTATGACCTTTCCTTCCACTGAGGTAGCGTCCTCTCTGTTCCCTGTCAACTCTCACTCCCAGACCTCAGACATGATGTTTCTCTTGCAAAATTCTGTTCTTCCTTGTTGGCCAACTAATCCAAATCGCTTCCTTAAAAACCTGCTTTACTGGGGCACCTGGGTGGCTCAGTTGGTTGAGGGTCCGGCTTCGGCTCAGGTCATGATCTCACGGTTCGTGGGTTTGAGCCCCACATCAGGCTCTGTGCTGACAGCTAGCTCAGAGAGCCTGGGGCCTGTCTTTGGATTCTGTGTCTCCCTCTCTCTCTGACCCTCTCCTATTCATGCTCTCTCTCTCTCTCTCTCTCTCAAAAATAAATAAAACATTTAAAAAATTAAAAATTAAAATAAAACCCTGCTTTACGGAGAGTTAAGTGGTGGTTACCAGGACAGGAGGGGATGGAGGAAAAGAATGATGGTGTTTAACAGCACACAAACTTTCAATGAGTAGCAGATAGGCCACAGAGATCCAGTGCTTGCTGTAATCCGTATGATTAATAGCACTCTTCTAGAATGATGGAATGCTGTATACAGGCTTCAGTGGCAATCATATTACAATATACAACTGCATAAAAGTATAAATTTATGGATTTTATCATGTCAAGTTTATCAATTATAAATAAGTAAAGAAGCAAACAAATAAAATAACTGAATATAAATGGACCCCATGCATTACACCTACATAGTGAAATGATGTAAACCAAACTATTAAATCAAATATATCTGTCATAAAAAGTGCTTTAAAATGTAGTTTCAAAAACTCTTCTCAAAAACTCTCTCAGATTTTTGTTCTTAAAAAATCAAACAATATAAAGTAACAAAACTTGTATGAAGAATTATATAAGGCACTAAGAGGAAGGACATGGGAATCCTACGCCTTGGACATAGTAGCTCTTAAGTTTGGTAAACCCTTCCGACCTTTCAGAGTTTAAGAAGCTTCTAGTTCATTCCTCTAGTTTAAGCCATTTCTTTTCAGGCAGTCATGAAAGCTTTATTAAAAATTTTTTTTTAATGTTCTTTATTTTTGAGAGAGAGAACAAACAGGAGGAGTGGGGGGTCGGAGGGGACACAGAATCCAAAGCAGGCTCCAGGCTCTGAGCTGTCAGCACAGAACCCAACATGGGGCTCAAACCCATGAACCATGAGATCATGACCTGAGCTGAAGTCAGATGCTGAACCGACTGAGCCGCCCAGTCGGTTGTCCCATGAAAGTTTTATTTTAAATTATTTTTTTCAAATCACTATTTCAATGCTTCATTCCATACATATTATATAGTTTTCCTGGTCTAGGTGGGAATATCCATCTTCTGCTACAATTATTTCCACATCTATATTGTCTTGCCAAGAATAAAGATCACATTTCCAAGTTCATGTTTTTAACAACCAATAGTGCCTAGCCAGTGTTCTTCAGACATTTGTTTCATAATAATCTGAATGAGTTTTCTACATCATACAATATCGTTTGAAATGTTTTTCATATGCAAGTTAGCTCAGGTCATGTGTAAGGTTTGTTCTGGAAATACATATGGAATTTTGTTGGTACAAGTGATCGGGGGGGTGGATATTCTGCTAATTTATGATACATCTAGGCGAGCATCTCTCCAAAGGGACCTGGGAGGCCATCTCTGGCAGACCAGATTAAAGACAAAATAAAAGAAAACAAACTTCCGTGGTGTGAAATGAAAGACTGAAAGGCAGAGCTGGCAGGAGTTGACCTGCAGAAGACATCACCTCTGACCTCGTCTGCTCCCACACCCCACTGATGCACACTGGCTAGTAGAGTCTTCACCCCCCAGCTCACCGGTCCCTGGGACAGACAGCTCCCATGGGCACACCCACGCACACCCACACACACACATAGCTCTTCAGCTCAGACCTTTAATGATGCCCTCTCCAAAAAGCTGTCCCTGATACACACAGACTCCCCTCCGGGCAGGGAAAGAAGCCCTTCTTCTGCACACCTAAAATCTTCACTTTTTGCTGTCATATCACTTGACCCTAGACTACTGCCACCAGGCCTTGATGCTCTCATCCATTGGACTTGAATGTCGCAAGGTCAGAGAGAATGTCTGTCTTGTTCACTACTTATACCTAATAAAACGGTAGCCCAGTGAACCAAGCCAGGAGCTCCGAATGCATTTTTGGCCATCAGCAATCCTGTACTCTCAAATTCTACTCCCTAGTCAGTTCCTGTTGGCTCTTCCTTCTGGAACCTTCTCTCAGGTCCATCCGTTTCTTTCTATCCCTGCTGCTACTTCCCTAGTTGTGACCGCCATTTTTTTTCTTTTGAGAGACAGAGATACAGAGCGAGCAGAGGAGGGTCAGAGAGAGAGGGAGACACAGAATCTGAAGCAGGCTCCAGGCTCTGAGCTAGCTGTCAGCACAGAGCCCCGCTCGAACCCATGAACCATGAGATCATGACCTGAGCCGAAGCCAGACGCTTAACCAACTGAGCCACCCAGGCGCCCCTTGACCACCATTTCTTTAGCCTCGATTTCTGCAACAGCTTCCTACTGATTTCCCTTCCTCCAGGCTTGCCACATTTATTATGTTTTTCTTTATATTTATTTATTTTTGAGAGAGAGAGAGGCAGGGTGTGAGTGGAGGAAGGGCAGAGAGAGGGAGACACAGAATCCAAAGCAGATTCCAGGCTCTGAGCTGTCAGCACAGAGCCCAATGTGGGGCTTGAACTCACAAATGGTGAGATCATGACCTGAAGTGAAGTCAGACGCTTAACCAACCGAACCACCCAGGTACCCCAAGGCTTGCCACTTTTAAATTCATTCTTGATCCTGAAGCCAGAGATCTCATTCCACCCGTCCCTTGCCAGAGTCACCCCTTCATTCCCAACCACAGCGACTTTCTTTGAGTTCGTTGAATCCCTTGGACTTTCTCTCAGCCCTAGATTTTCTCACACTCGGATTAATTACCTGGTCTCAAATGTCTTGGCCATAGATACAGCTGGGGAACTGACAAGTCTTGCTATGGCTTATAGGTCTCCTTCAGATTGGCAGGAACACAGCATGCTTCTGTTTAGTGCCCGACAATTTATTTGCTTCAAGAAGTAATGAAAACCTCTCAGCATGGGGATCTCAGGAAGCAGATTGAATGACATAAATCTCTTCAATATGACCTCAAAGCAATGCTTTTAAATGCAGGATATGATTGGGTTTCAGGATGAAGGCTGTATAAACTGGCCTCCCAATAGCGTTTGAAAATGTATTTACACTAACTCCTGTCATATGCTTCCCTTTTCCTTTGGATCTCATCTGTGTTGCCAGAAGATGTAGTAAAAAGGATCCCGACCATTCATCTAACAAAATGGTTCATTTTGTGGTTTAAAAAAAAATCACCATTCCTAATGTTACCTAAAATAGGCATTTCAGACAGAACTCAAACCTGTGTCTGCAGTGTATCCTCATGAAGACTAACAAACACTGGGAGATGGACTTGTTCCCTGAGAGATCTTAAATCCTATCCCAAATGAGTAGCACCATAACATAAGGTGAGCAGAGGCAAAAAAATTTATTTCTTCCACCAATAAATTCAGATTTGATAAATTTGCAGGGTCCCTGCACACTACCTGGGAATCAATGCTGTGATCTCACGGTCTCCCCTGCCCCTAGCCACCCCAGAACTACTCTTCACACTTCCTCCTTCTGCTAACCTGCCCGTGCCCCCTACTTACGCTCAGCTCATACCCTTGCTTCCAGGTTCATGAAGAAAATGCAAGATGGGAGCCAAGGTCATTGTCTTCATCCTGTCTCCAGACCCAACATGCTCCTCTCAGTGCTGCCCTTGTTGTGCTGGGTCCTGTCCCCTCTCCCCACCCACCTTTCATCCTCTCTGGTATTTGTTCCTACATGTCCCCTTCTCTTTCAGTCACTGTTGCTTCCCTCTCAACAGGATGATTCCTCTTAAACTGCAAACATGTGGGGTGCCTGGGTGGCTCAGTCAATTGAGCGTCCAACTTCAGCTCAGGTCATAATCTCATGGTTCGTGGGTTTGAGCCCCACGTTGGGCTCTGTGCTGATACTAGTTCAGAGTCTGGAGCCTGCTTCAGATTCTGTATCTCCCTCTCTCTCTGACCTTCCCCACTCACACTGTCTCTCTCTCTCTCTCTCTCTCTCTCTCTCTCTCAAAAATAAATAAACCATTAAAAAAAGTTAGACTGCAAACATGCTGTGATATCTTCTCAACGACTCCATTTCCCTGAGCCCTTTAATAGTAAAGGTCCTTGACTCTTGCTGTCCCCATTGGTCCTCTCCCCTTTTCTCTCCACACTTCCATGGCAGCCACTTCGTTCAGTAGCAATAACTTCACATTGACAAAGCAAATGTTGACATTTCCATCCTCACTATACTCCACCTGATCTCCTCCACTTCCTGTTCCCTTACCTTCTCTCCTGGCTGTGCTTTGCTTCCCCCTTCTCTGCCATACTCACACCCCAAGGCATGGTCCTTAACATCATCCACACACTCATGGCTTCCCAATCTCAGTCTCCAAGCCCTGTGCTTGAGCTCCAACTTTATTCATCCACCCTCCCACATGACCTCACCTGGGTGTCCAATTAGCAGCTCAAATTTCACCTGTCTGGATTTGACTACTGATTATTTTTTTCCCAAGACTTGCTCCTTCTCCCATCATTCCCTATCTCCATCCTGTTCCTCTGTTCCTCTCTTTCTTCCAAAACTTTCATCTGATCCATAATGAAATTCCACCACCTGCATTTTCAAATGAACACCAGACCCAACCATTTTTCAACCCTAACTACTGTCACCAAATCCAAACCATACTTCTTTCTCTGTCACTGGACAATGAGGCTAGTCTTCCATCTTATCTCCCTCCACTCTTGCTGTTAAACTGTTAAACGTAATTCAAATCATCTTACTTGTCTACTCAAAGTCACCAGTGTCTGCCCATCACTCCTTGAATAAAATCCAAAGCCTTGACCCTGGCCTTCAAGGTATTACATAATCTTGCCTCTACTGGCTCTCCTGCTTCATTTTCTGTCACTCTTTCCCTGACTTACTTGGGTCCAGCTCAGTGGCCTCCATCTATCTCCCGAGGATATTCTCATCTCCAGATTTTAGCAATGACATTACTGTAGGCTGGAACATTGCCCTACCCTCGATATTTGGTTCCCTCCGTCACTTCATGTAGCTTCTTGTGCTAATATGCCACCTCCTCAATAAAACTCTAACCACCTGTGGTAAGCAAAATAATAGACCCCCAAAATGTCTACATCTTGAACCTCTCCTCCCAAACTTGTGACTATTTTCGGTTGCCTGGCAATGGGCTCTAAGGCCGCAGATGGGATTAAGGTTGCTAATGAGCTCAGTTTAAGAGAGAGAGATTATCGTGGATTGTCCAAGTAGGACCCGTGTCATAACAGGGATATTTAGAGTGGAAGAGGGAGGCAGAATCAGAGACTTGACAGTGGGAGAAGGACTCAGTCTGACATTACTGGTTTTGAAAACAAAAGAGGGCTACCACCAAGGATTATGGGCAGTCTCTGGAAGCCGGAAATAGGTTCTGCCTGCAGAGCATCCAACAAGAACACAGGTCTGCCAGAGCGTTGATTTGAGCCCAGTCAGACCTAGTTTCCATTTTGGCCTCCAAAACTGTAAGATAATCAGTGTGTGTTGCTTGAAGCCACCAAGTGTGTGGTAATTTGTTACAGCGGCACCAGGAAAATAATGCCCACCTAATCGAAAATAAAAACATGGGTGCGTGCGCACACCGCTCTCTGCCCCTTGGCCGTACCTTTCTTTTTCTGGGTTTGTCACTGGATGCGTACTGGAAACCCCACAAGAGTAAGGAAGGCCTTGGGCTCTGTTCATGGCCACATTTCTACTCTTTAGACCAGTGTCTGCTTGCGGAAAATTACTAACCCTGTTCTAGTCACTGAAATTTGATTTTATGGTCTGCTAATATGAAGCTTCACTTTTGACTCCCTTGTTGTCTTAAGATAATATTTTTAGAAGTAAAGGTGGTTTAAAATGAACTGAGAGGCACCTGCGTGGCTCAGTCTGTTTAAGTGTCCAACTTCAGCTCAGGTCATGATCTCAGGGCTCATGAGTTCGGGCCCCGTGCCGGGCTGTGCTGCCAGCTCAGAGCCTGGAGCCTGCTTCAGATTCTGTGTCTCCCTCTCTCTCTCTCTCTCTCTGCCCCTCCCACACTTGTATGCATGTGTGCTCTCGTGTGCTCTCTCTCTCTCAAAAATTAATTAATTAATTTTAAAAAATGAACTGAAATGTACTTTGAGGGAGAAAAGACATTCTGATTTTATAGCACATTTCCCAAGGACACGTCAGTCAGCCCACTGAAAGGATGAAGGGCATTCAGTCTTCCAGACAGTGTCTCCCAGACAATATTTGTGAGAAAGCATGGAGTCCAGGCAGATCAGGTTAAGGACTGAGTTTCAGTAGAAACTTTGATTCAAATCCCTGCTGAGAGAAATATTTTCATTTTCTTGCCATTTATGTGCTCTCTACTATAAGGGTAAGGGTGGAGACTGTAGCCCCAAAGAGCTATGCCATTTCATTGTCCCCCAAAATATGTCCTACAAAACATGCCTGTGAGGTATAGAAGAAAAATCCGTTTTAATCACATTTTTCAAAACCAACCTCTTTTACTCCATTTCCTATCTGGTATTCTTTTCCAGGTTGTAGATAATAATTTTGTTAGGTGTAGATTTAAAAAAAAAGTATGAAGTAAGTTGGCATGGCCAGCCTACTGGGCATGCTTTGGCCTACAGATGTGAGAAGTGGTGAATGTCAATTCCAGGCGGAAGCTTTAACAAACAGTGTGCAATTCTCTATCTGCCTTTACAGTGAGAGTGATCTCGAAAGAACTCATCAACAAGGGACCTCCATTAGCCTGCGTCCTTGGGTGACTTGAATAAACAGAGCCTCCATACCAACCTACATTAAGCAAACAGGGGCACCTGGGCGGCTCAGTCGGTTAAGCATCTAGCTCTTGTTTGCAGCTCAGGTCACAATCTCATAGTTTCCTGAGTTTGAGCCCCGCTTCCGGCTGTGCGTTTACAGTGTGGAACCTGCTTGGGATTCTCTCTCTCCCTTTCTGTCTGCCCCTCCCCTACTCATGCTGTCTCTCAAAATAAATAAATGAACTTAAAAAAAAATAAGGATACACAGTATGAGCAAGCAATACACCTGGGGTGTCTGAAGCCAGAGATTTGGAGTTGTTTATTACTACAGTAATACCGGGGTACCTTCAGCCTAAGAAATGTAAAGAAAAATAGTGACCAACCGAAAAATGTTCTACCTAGGAATCCAGTGAGTTTCCTTAGTTCATGAATTCTTGGTGCCGTTCCTAGGAGGACATGCACTGAGAGTCTCACAGAGGCTTGTAATGGTTAATTGTACGTATCAACTTGGCCAGTTCGTGGGGTGCCCAGATATTTGACTAAACGTAATTTCTGGGTATGTCTGTGGGCGTGTTTCCAGATGAAATTAACATTTGAATTGGGAGGCGCTATACAATCGCTTGCCCAGTTGATCAGCCCCTTCTGTCCTGTCTGGCCATCAAGTCCATGTTCCTGTTGATTCAGGGACAATCGAAAATGCAGACAGGCAAGACAGCTCCACGTTCTTATTTTTACACATGTAAGTGTTACTGAAAACATCCTTGGTCTTCATTTTGTAAACATAAACACCCATACAGAAATAGTATATTTTATACTACTCTGCCGTCTACACTCAATCTTCACAGTACTTCAGTGACCTCAATAATTTCATTTAGAAATTTTTGCATGCTTACTTTTACTAGTTTTCCTGACCATAAATAAATACCTGTTCATAGTTTTGAAAATGAGGTAAAAATGTATTTAAAAAAATAAAAGAATTGGGGCGCCTGGGTGGCTCAGTCGGTTAGGCGTCTGACGTCAGCTCAGGTCATGATCTCGCAGTTCCTGGGTTGGAGCCCCACATCGGGCTCTGTGCTAACAGCTAGCTCAGAGCCTGGAGCCTGCTTCAGATTCTGTGTCTCCCTCTCTCTCTGACCCTCCCCTGCTCACGCTGTCTCTGTCTTTCAAAAATAAATAAAAAAACATTAAAAAAATAAAAAAAATAAAAATAAAAAATAAAAGAATAAAAGGGGCACCTGGGTGACTCAGTTGGTTAAGAATCTGGCTCTTGATTTCGGTTCAGGTCATCATCTTATGGTTCATGAGGTCGAGCCCTGTGTTGGGCTCTGTGCTAAGAGAATGGAGCCTGCTCGGGTTTCTTCCTCTCTTCCTCTCCCCCCTCCACTCATGCACACACTCGCTCTCTCAAAACAAACTTCAAAAAATTTAAAAAGAAGAAAAAATTCAGTTTTAATCACACTTTCCAAGGACAGCCTCTCAGTGCATATGCGTTTTTGTACTCTTCGACAGTGCTAGACACAATTTTGAATTTTGTGGTTTTCACATGACACTAAAACAAAACCATTTCCCCATATGAATACTTATTCTTGGTAGACTTCATGGTTTTTTTTAAAATTTTTTTATGTTTTTAATTTATTTTGAGAGACAGAGAGAGACAGCTCGAGCAGGGGAGGGTCAGAGAGAGAAGGAGACACAGAATATGAAGCAGGCTCCAGGCTCTGAGCTAGCCATCAGCACAGAGCCCGACGTGGGGCTTGAACCCACGAACCATGAGATCATGACCTGAGCCAAAGCCAGATGCTTAACCGACTGAGCCACCCAGGCACCCCGACTTCATGTTTTATGACTATATAATACTTAATTGTGTGATTATACCACAATTTACTTGACAAACAATTGGCAGCAACTTTGCAATTAATGCCTAAAACCTATTTCCCATTGGGAATGGTAGGAAGAGAGAAACCAGAAGTACCAGAAAGGCCTTACTGGGAGAGAAGATGTTCTGGATGGTCAGGGACACCAGGACGTGGGCCCAGGGGCAGTGGGGGCATGGGTGTGTATGTAATACACGTTTGAGAGACACCCTGTGCTGTGATATATTGTGAACGGAGCCGTAACCTGACTAGTGGGAGCTGGCTTCAGCCAGCCACCCGGGGCCAGTGCTCTGCATGGAGGTGGGCGGTGCGAGGCTCCTGCATAAACCTATTCCGATGGTGTGTGCCTTTCCAATCCCTACACATCCTGGAAACCAGGGTAGATGGGTACAGAGGCTTTTGCAATACCATATCCAAATCTGTGTCCTTATGTCAGATATCTGAGGCAAAGAATAAAATTATAATAATTTATTATGCACATGCCCAGCAGTGTAATTAGGCTGACCGTGGTAACTACAGGAAATGTTTGATATGAGGTCTCCTTAGTTGAATGACCACCAGCGAGGGGTCCCATGCCTGAATTTCAGTAAGGAAAGAAAATTACACATGTATAATGCTTCATCGCAAAGGCTTATTCTTACTCAACATGTTTTCATTGACAGTGCTCTTACCAAACACACTCTGAACATATAATGCTTTAAATTTGCTAACCTTTATTTATATTTTAGAGACAGAGGGAGACAGAGCATGAGCGGGGGAGGAACAGAGACAGAGGGAGACAGAATCCAAAGCAGGCTCCAGGCTCTGAGCTGTGAGCACAGAGCCTAACGTGGGCCCGAACCCATGAACCATGAGATCATGACCTGAGCTGAGTAGGATGCTTAACCAGGTGACCCGAACATATAATCCTTTGCTTAAAGAATAATAAACAAGGCCCTACGTGATGATCTGACCAATTGTTGCCCCGTATTTAGAGGCAGTAGCTTATGCTCTTCAAAGATAGTGGGTCTCCTTCTACTGCCAATTATTATTACATCAGCTCCTCCCTTAAGTCCAGGAGCCTAAAGACCACAGGCTCGTAGCAATGGCCACAAAACTAAACTGAATCTCCACACCCAACATACAACTCTCTAGCATTCTCCATAAAGACTTTCTTTTTCGTTTCCCAACAGTCAGATTCACTCTTGGTGACAGATTGTTCTATGGATTTTGACAAATACACACAGCCATGTATCCACCGCCACAATCAAGACATAGAAAGTTATATTGTGCGTCGGCCGCCTACCCCCTAAATTCCCTTGTTCTGAACTTTGGAATCAACACATCCTTTCCACCCCCAACACCTCGCACTTTTACAAAGAATTATTTTGTAATCTATGCCTTGTTTCTACCGAAAAGAGTTAAAAGGCTTAATGATCACTTTTATCAGTATTTATGGATCTAGAAAATTTGGCTGACCTTTGGGTCATATACTAAATATCAGGAGTTCAGCAACTAGACTGTGCAGAACTGAGATTCAGCTGGATTTCTTCCAAACTGGTGTGGGAGGTGCCTGGCTCAAGTCCAAGAAAATGACACCAGTGTATTAGGTAGAATATTTTAAGTGTAAATCACCTAGTGGTGAATTGTGATTTGCTTATGTACCTTAAATATCCATAATGGAATTAAAATTATGTTCATCTATTTTTGGATTTCATTATATAAGTGCCCCTCGCTTGATACATTAAATATGTTTTTGTAAGGATATACTTAAACTGAATTTTGAAAATTAAGTATTATTTTCTAGGTGAGTGCTTTTTTTAAATGTTTATTTATCTTTTGAGAGACAGAGAGAAACAGAGAGTGAGCAGGGGAGGGGCAGAGAGTAAGGGAGACACAGAATCTGAAGCTCCAGGCTCAGAGCTGTCAGCACAGAGCCCAACATGGGGCTTGAACTCACAAACCATGAGATCGTGACCTGAGCTAAAATCGAATGCGTAACCAACTGAGCCACCCAGGCACTCCTCTAGGTGAGTGCTTTTAATGGGATCAATAATTAGTCTCCTATCTAAATTCCTCAAAACTCTGTATTTTTTAATCTGGATGGTATCAGTCAGGGAACACTTGATCTGAGCTTTTCTGGTAATATTGGCAACGCTCTTTATCAACACACTTGGTCAGCTACAGGGCTCTCTATACGCGACTGGTCAAGTCTGAAGACACACGTCTCAACCAGTCACCTTAAATGCCCAAGTGCTGTTTTCTGCTCTCAGCATAATCTTAAGACAATTTCCTACCTTCCTCCCAGAATGCTGCAGCTGCTACGCGGGCTATTTCTGCCAAAAGCCCGGAAGCCTGTGCCATCGCAGAGACTTCTAATGCTCATACTCCTCAACCAGCCGTGGAGCAGATCTGTTTCCCATTTCTAGTTAGAGTTTCAAGGCCTTCCTTGTTCTAATTGCTTCCTCGGTTGCTATGTGCTGTAGGGGCCACTGCCTCCTCCTTCTCGTATCAGGACTCAGGCGCTGTTCTGTCGTGTGAAAGTCGGAGCCAATTGGGCGACGCTGAGGGAAGGTGGTTGCATCTGTCAGGGGCTGTGTGTCAGGCATGGTAGCCATCATGAGTTGTTTCTAGAAAAAGTAAACCATCCGGCAAAACCACCCTCAATGATTCAGTGGGAGCAACACTGAATATATATGTATATATATGTTTCTGATTAGCAAAACTTATACTAATTATGGCATGATTAATTCTTAATGGTCATATTTAGGCTGCTTCCTTTCCTTTTCCACTTTTAACTGAACTCCCCAAAGGCCAGATTTCTGCTGTCCATGAGTTCTGTCATATTGGTGTTATTTCCTCTGTCATTTGCTTGATAGCTCTGACCTACATTTTTCTTCTCTTTGTTCCTGAACAAAACCTGATTTCTTTCTGAGGAAGCTGGAGAAAAGCAAGACTTATGCGACCAATATGTTTCCCAACCCTCACATGAGAGAGGGCACACCCAATATTATCAAAAAGCAACCCCTGTACCAGTCACAGAGCCAGATGCTTGAAGCTGCTTCGTATTGTGGGCTCACTTAACACAAAATAAAACAGACCCCCACCACAAAGGCTTCCGGTCCCAGAGCTAAAACACAGTTCCAACAAAAATCATTCCATCTCAGAGCTTTGAAATATCCTAACCAAAGTGTCTTCTAGTGTAAGGGTTTGTTTTGTGGTGGTTGTTATTTAAGCACAAAGATACTAGATAAAGGCCAGGCAAATTCTAGTACTTTCTCAGATGACTTCCAAATCCCAATGGCACCTCCCACCTCTTCCGGTTCGTTCTCTACTCGGGTCCCTAATTGCCAATGGTTCCCAGCTTCACTGCCTCACTGTGATTTAGTGTTGTGATGACTATCATGGTTAATTAGCACATGCCATGCTCTTCCTCCTCAAAATGTTTCATTTGTGTATTTAATCAGATATTTATTTGCACACAATGCCTTTGCTACTATCGTCATAATTTGCCCTTCATTGGTCCAAAGACGAGGCTCTATTCATTCTATTTCCCTCTTCCCCTCTTTTTGGACAGGGAGGCTGTAAAGTAGCAGCCTTATTTACCCCACACATGGGTTTTGAAAAGGTAGGAAAAAGAAGAAATGAACCTGGGAGTAGATTCAGAAAGGAGAGGCGTGAATTTGGCAGATGCGATGTGTTAAATGGTTTGAGGCACGGGGCACAGTTTAGGGAGTTGCTGAGGCAGAAGCGAAAGAGATCAATTTGGTGATGGGGGGATTTTATTCTAGTGAAGTAAGAGGGAAAGACAGAAGGGAGATGAGAGAAGTGCTTTTTTTCTGCAACCACTTGATTTTGCACAGAGCAGGGAAATGATCTACTCTTTGCACTTCGCCCCTCCCCCACAGCCATATGCCTCCCTAAGGTTTCCTTTCTCCATACTTGACCACAGATTTTAATAGTATTCATGCATATGAAGTGTGAGGCTATTCCCGGTTTCCTGTTTTTGCACTGATGGTGAGAAGTAATTTTTAAAACCCAGTATGATATGGTAATATCCAATCCTTAAATGATAAGGTAACAAATAAAATAAATGACTATTTAATGAAAGCAACAACAACAACAATGAACTAACTGCAAGTTTAAAAAAGAAAAAAGGCAGTTGACCTCACATAAACTGAAGTTCAAGATCACAGCCAGATTCAGGGACTAAATTATAGGTCAGTCTCACTCTTCGATGCCTAGGCTCAGTTTAGTTGGGTACCACTGTGAACACGAAATTGTAGACCCCCCAGGGGCCTGAACACATTGAAACAATGTCAAATTTACGTAGAGCACCTTGAGTTCAGATGTAATCGTAAAAGTAGACCCAGAGTTAAAACACAGGGGAAGTCGGGACTATCTTTTCAGAGGAATATTTGCAATGGAATACATATTTCTGCCTGAGACAACACCTGTCACACCATCAGTCTGAAGGTGTTCAGCCCTCCGAGACACTACTTCGTCAAGCAGAGAAATCTTCCTCTTTTGGGAAAACTGTACATTGCCATCGATGGGCAGAAAGTAAGACGGGAGACAGGTGACTGGGGACAGTGAGGGGACACAGCCCCCTGTCAGAAGCTCTGGCATACCAGGGACTTGTGCGACCCATCAATCCTATTGAGACAAAGTCTCCTGTGACCTCTGCTTTCCACAACCCCCAGCCAAACCGCTTTTCCCTTCCAGATCTTTTCTTTTTTCTTTTTCTTTTTTTAATGTTTTTTATTTTATTTTTGAGAGACAGAGAGAGATAGTGTGAGCAGGGGAGAGTCAGAGAGAGAGGGAGACACAGAATCCGAAGCAGGCTCCAGGCTCTGAGCTAGCTGTCAGCACAGAGCCCAACGCGGCGCTCAAACCCACAAACCGGGCGATCATGACCTGAGCCGAAGCCGGACGCTTAACCGACTGAGCCACCCAGGCACCCCAGATCTTTTCTAGAAGAGCATTTTAACTGGAATTTGTGAAGGTAACTGTGGGCCAGGGGAGTGGAGACAGGGAGGGGAGGGCCAGCGATGTCTCAGCTCCACAGATCGGACTCTGAATTTGCACTCTATCAGGACCAGGCTTCTCCTCTTTCTGGAAGGAAGGCAGGGTGAAGAGGCAGGCTCTATAGCAAGCAGACTTCTTTTCCAACCTTGCGCTGACCGCTTCCCATTGTGTGACCTTGCGTGTACCTTTTTATAACATGTTTGATGTCAATCTCCTTATTCATAAAACGCATTTTATGGATTAGAAATAAGTGGTACACAGTAGGTGATCAGTACATGTGTAACATGCCGGAGCATTGACTGTCAGACCGAGTCAGCAACACCTTTGTTTCTGCCTTTCATCGTTGCTCCCACGGTCACACTCTGCCCAAAGAACAGAGGGCTATACTGGAAAACAGCTAGACTGACACCTGGTGCTCTTCCTCTCTTTCCCTGCTTTCCAGCAAACAGCAGCCACTGGCATTTCCATGGTCTGGGGCGCCTGAGTAAGAAATTGGTAGAAGTGATGTGTCCTGTGCTGGCACCCACTCAGTAGCCAACGTCAAGCCGAGCTGGGGTTCCCAGGCCATTCCCAACAGCCACCAAGGTTCCTGGGCCCACAGTACCCCCTGATGGATAACATGGGGAACTTTCTTTACCCAAAGATTGTTCTCTCCGTGGGACTCCCCTAAGCCTTCACAGATCACTGCTTTGTTCATTCCATCACAGACCACTCATTTCTCACAAGCGTGTGGTTTCCTAAGCTTTATGTTTTTGTTCTTTGGGTTCTGCTCAATTATTTTAGAAACATCTATCTCCCTCCCTGCTTTTTACCCCTTATTTTTGTTCCTTTTATGAATCCTCAAATCATTGCGGTTATGATTGCTAAGTATAATGTTAGGATAAGGGCATCTGTCTCTCAAAAAAAAAACATTCTAAAAACCTTCCTTTATTTAGAAGTAACATAAGACATAGTGAAGGACCACGAGCATTAATCTCTAAAGCCCTTTGTGATAGCCAGACTCTTCCTCAGAAGCTGCACAGAAGATGCTTTTCACCCCCGGCTCTTTCTCTCAAGTAACTCTGATCTTTTCTCAGCAATCTTATTATTTTTCTATTTACTTAATTGCTAAAATTGGACTAGTCTGTCCCCTACTGTTTCACTGCAAATATAATTCGGCTCCAATAAGGGTTAAGTGCATTCCTGTGGGTTCTTCTGGAAACCAAAGCACAATCTTTCAGCATTAGTTCTCTATGGGAAAGTGAATTCAAATATCCAAACGGTGGCTTTAGAAGGAACTTTTGGAAAATTTACCTATTGTAACTGAACACTGGAAATTTGGGGTTGGGAGTGTTCCGTTTTTAAAAATTCGTATTGATGTCTGATTCTCTGGTTTTCATCTATTGAACCGTGACATCTACTGGGATTAGCATTTAGAAAGGTATTTAGATGTGACTTATCTGAGCAGACATTGGTTCTTCTTTTATCAAAGGAAAAATATACTAACCAGATCCTGATTTGGCATGTTATGGCAATGTTCTAGAAGGTTATAAAAGTCATGTCCATGACTACAGATTGCTTTCTCAGTAAAAAGACATTAACATATGTTTAAGTGTAAATACTTATTTCCCTTAACTTAAATTCAAATAATACTGATGCTTCATGTCTTTATCAAGGCTTAAGTTTTAAAGACTTCAAAAAATACAAATGATTTTGATATGGATTATTAAAAGTGCCATCAATTTGGTGCTTAGGTCTTCTGACTTAGGAAATTTATTCTCAAGCTAGAGGGCAGTAATCAGAAGCATCTAAAATCCCAATTAAACAACTAACTGTTTTACAATTACAAATTAACATCAAGCAGCTTAATTTTTCTAATTTCAAATAAATTTAAAAGTTGAAGCTTGTAAATATTGGTATAAAATAACTGAGTTATTTAATAAGATGGTAACTAAGCTATTGTGTCTATATATAGATACATATGAAAGACATAATTTGAAAATGCTCTTATAAAATATTTTCCTTATTTGGTCATAATTCAAGGTAAGCCTTGCATACAATTATTTTTCTTTGAAATGATTTCCATGTTGAAAGAATTGACTTATTTTCACTTTTTAAAATAAAGAAAATGCAAATTGGTTAAAAACCGGTAAATACCACCCATCCGATTTCATTAAACTGCTGTGAAAACAGATTTTCTATATACATTCTAAATGCACTCTGACAATAATGAAGAATGATGTCATCAAAAGTTGTGTGGTGCAAAAGTTTCTTTTAAGTGGTTGATCATCCAAGAACATTATTTGAGTTCACATTTTTCTGAAAAGAGATAGTTGGTTTTTGATAATGTATACCTTTTGAAATCAGAAGGTTTTAGAGGCACAAATGAAAACATTCAGTGTTAATGTTTTTGAAAGCATTACGTTTAAATTATTTTCTCAGGACCCAAAGAGAAAACACTAGGGGAAACATAACCAGCCTGAATTGTTTAAAATGTATTTGCCCTTTAATTAAATAAGAAACATCTGTCTGGGGATTTTGGAAATGAATGTAATCCATCCACACTCCGCCTGTACTAGTTTGCATCCAATGTCCAATATTTTGAAAGAAAATTCTTTCTTTCTGTAAAGAATTAAACAGGAACATGGAGCGATGTCTGGATCTACAGCAGCTGAGCCTTGCCTCAGGAGTCTGGGCACTGGAAACGGTAAGGAGCTGTCTTTTCCCAGATCTGCCCTTGAGAAGCCACCAAACTCTCCCCATAATCACGTACTTGTATTTCTTCAAAGCATCCACTCACCCTGAAAATGTTCATCTTGGAGCAGTAAGGAAACATAAGTTACTAGGATATATCCAAATCCTCAAGGTCAAAGGACCAAGGTTCCCTGTCTGGGGTTCGCAGTACATTTTCCTTCCCTTCACTCAGACTTAAGTGAAAGGACCTGGACAGCCCACAGCACAAACCCATCAGACAGGCCGAATGAGGAGAAACAGAGTGGAGGAGCTGACTCCAGGATCGCTCTGGTTCTTTGAACCCGGGACCCACGTTGAGAATGACAGATATCACTTACTGGTGTTGTCAAACGGTATCTGCTTGCACTGTGCAGACCCCTCGGAGGGCCAGGGACAGTAATAGACGGCTCCCCCTTCCACGATGTCCGGCTGGCTGGTGTTGGCTTTGGGCGCGCCCACCAAGACACTCGCTCTGCGAAAGGGTTGGAGAAAATCACTCCTTGGGAATCATAAAAGTGTG
>NC_043709.1:114306331-114325088 GCF_006229205.1 Suricata suricatta
GGGACCTCCCGGCCGCCCGCGCCCCTGCTGGAGGCCGGCGCCAGGCGCCTGCTTCGGCCGCCTGGCTGTCCCCCGCAGTCGCATCTTAACGAAGATCTGAACCTCGCACATGCCAATTCAGGCCATTGCTTTTGGGAGAAGTGCCTCCCCCGCATGGGACGAGGGTAAGCTCCAGTTTCTCCCGAATGGAATCATGTGACAGCGCACCCCACCAGCAGGCGAGATAAAGCCAGGAGAGTCTCTCTGCAGAGGTTCTGCAGCCTGATGACCCCTCAGGGTCCATGCGTGTTCCTAAGTGGCTGAGGGCTTAAATCCAGCAATACTCTCCTCCTCCACCCCCATCCCCTTTCCTCCCTGCAGAGGTAACTAGAAAACAAAACCTCGAGACTTTATTTAGGTCTTTCTCAAAGGCCCACGGGGCATGTAAACGACTTGATACTAAATCTTCGATGGCCCGGTGTAATTGTGATCAAGAGTAACAAAGTTAGAAATGTTCGAATTTACGATTTGCCCTGGGGTGGGGGAGGATAAAAGGTACAGATTGGAAACTATAGGAGTTCAGACTTCAGTTCCAAAGCAGGGACATTATGGATCTCTTTCTGTGCCCTCTGTTTGGGGGGAGGGAATGAAGAATAAGTAGGTGAAGAGGGGGAAGAGAGAAACGTGGTCTAGACCTTTACATAACACGCACTCTTTTTGGGGAAGCACAGTTAATGCGCCAAACAGAACGATTAAGTGTTAACCTCGGTGGGGTTGGGGCTAAAAAGCAAGGAAGTGTAGAGAGAGGAGGGGTGAGCAGTTCCCAAAGAATTTTAAGGTGATTTGGTGGCAGATGCATACTTGGGCTGCAATTGGAATAGGAGGCTTGGATTTAGGCATTGTGGGCTGAAACGTTGAGAAAAAAGTATTAGGGACACCGGGCTGGGAGGAAAGTATTGTGTAAGGGATGGAATAAAAGAGAGGGTTAGGGAGTGGCAGGAAATAGGGATGGATCTCCCCGGAGACAGAGGAGCTTAGAAACAGGAACATTTATTGAGCCTTAAGAGAGCCAGTTCTAGAGCAGAGGCATGACATACCCACAAACCGGGATTCAAAACATTTACTGGCAAGGAGGTGTGGGGGAGGGGGCGGGACGGGGGCGGAGGGGCGTGGCTGTTGTTAGAAGGAAAGGAAAGCCAAGAAGCCATTGCCCAGATGTGATGGGTGACGGGGACCTGGACCTGATTAAAGAAGGAAGGGAAGGGAAGGCCACCATATTAATGAGAAGGGAAAAGGTCAAAGATTAATGGCAGAATGAAAGTGAAGGAGAGTCGAAGGTGAGTCGAAACGTATCCACTTAGAAGGGAAGCATACAAACTGTCACAATGGGCAAGGAGAGGATGGGGTCACATGGTGAGTCAGAAGCTGCACTCCTTGAATCTGAGTTACTGGTGTGGCAGCCCCAGAGGCTCTGGAAGCATCCATTCCAGGCAGTAGTCAGTCTGGCAGTGCAGATTTGGGAGGCTATCCACAGAAAACACTCTGAGTCCACTGAAAAGCTGGACTTCCCCTCTTTGGTCACATCAGACCTCACGTGATAGATTGATTCGAATTTTATGTCATCATCCTTGTTGTCTTATCCCTTGTAAAAATAGTAAAAAATTAATAGTCTATCCGATTACCTGGCAAATCATCACATCTGGATAATGTCCTAACTGGATTGTCCTTTCCCAGACAAGGACTTAAAGAGTAGATGGCTGGAGATGGCTGAGAACTTTTTCTCAGTCCAAGAGTCCATTTGTGTTGGACATGGAGTCTGCAACTCTGGTCAGGTTACAATGTTAATAAAAGTGATGTTCCCTGTAGTAAATCTCAATGAGTAATTTATATGCAACATACACACGGGCAAATTCAGTGCAGTTGCTAACATTAAGACCAGGGTGTAACCTCAACTCCTTATTTGCTGACAAGGACATGCTGAAATTTGGAAATTCCTCATATTGTAGCAAGTCTTAGGTAGGAAAACAATACCTAAATTGGGAGAAAGTATTAACATTATCTTAGACGAGCTCTTGGCTCCCATCCTGACTTAGTGGGCAGAAGTAGCTGTATATTATAAAATACCTTGATTTCTATATAACAGCACATCACCAGGATACCCCCTTGGTTTGCAGTATTTCCAGCGTATTCTTTATCTTTTTTTTTTTTTTCCATCTTTTTCTTTTTTCCTACCCCTTGTGTCGAAGGCTGACTTTCAACAGATCGCAGTGAGGGAGCTACTCTATGTACAAAACCCCGACCTTTTTCTTTTTATGCAAGATAGAGTAGGTAGGGAAAGAAAATTCTGCTCATTGCCGTACAGTTGGGTTCATACACTGTTCCTCTTCTCTCATACACACTTGTTCTTGCCTTATGCAACAAGCCTATATTCTTAATAGTGTCAATTTCCAGTCTATAGATGAGGGCCTTCAGGTTTGAGGAAATGCAACAATATACACATTTACAGAGCAAGGTCAGATATCAAAACCAGTTCCTCATGCTATTAGATCTGTAAGATTTTTTTTAAGTTATGGTAACAATGGGCAGTCACCTTTCTAGACTTAATAAGCTATTCTGGGCTGATCTTTTGGGCATGCCTGTGAGTAGTGATTGAGAGGTGACATAAAGCAGCTGAATACTTCTCCAAGAGGTCCTGGAACAAGGTTTGGTGGCACCCTGGTATTGAAAGAGTGGAAGCTCTTTGACCTCCCTGGGAGGCCAGGAGCCTGGGAGAGCAGTAAATCTCCCAAGAAGACAGAAGAGGGGGGAAAAAAAAGCCACAAAACAAAACAAAACAAAAAACCCTGCAATGATTGCAGGGACAGGGTAAGTCTGAGTAGGTGTCTTGTACATTTCACTATTGTGACCGGAGGGAGCGTGCCAATCAGTAAGGCCTGGGGTGCTGTGAAAGAAACACATGGACAGAGACAGGTCTCATGCTGAATGAGAAGTTTGACGTTTTAAAGATCTACCAGCAGTGATTTATTTGTCAGAAAAGCAAGTCTGGGAACTGTTTATCGTGCATGTGAGTATGTGTGTATGTTTAATCCTGGGAAAGGTATACATTGTTGTTTTCCTAAAAAAGAAAAGAACCCAAAGGTCAAAGATGGAACGGATTTGGCCCAAACTCTCCAAAAATAAATAAGTAAAAAGCACCACAGGAAAAAATGATCTCTGGGTTGCAGCCATGTACTGAGTACTTAAAAATAGAGATGCCCTAACATTTGACCATTAGTGCATACTTTTTAACAGAAAACTAAATACATTTGTAACTTAATAACCAAGTGTTATTCTTACTATGTTTAAATCTATTTCTTTAAAGGATAAAATGGGATCCTGCCTTCAAATCAGGGGGTAGGAGAGTCCCCACAGGGCTATTTCATTCATACAACCACACTTTCAGTATGTCAATTAAACCATTTACAAAATAAGGCGATGTAATAACAATGTGTTCTTGAAGGTTCCATCAGCCTTTAAAAAGGAATGCACCCCTGAAAAATGAATGGTAGTTTTTCAATCTCATCTTGTATTTTGGGGTAATTGAGGTGATCTTGGGTTTTTCTTTTGCTCAACTGTGCTCAGGTTTTCTGCATTATTAGAAACAACTAATACTAGAAACTGGTCAGTTAAAGTTACTGGGGGCAAACTTTGAAATCTAAGTGTCTCTGCTAACATAAGCTTATGTCTGCAAATTTTCTGTTCCCATACCTGGAGGGCAGATCTCCCTATGGTAATTATCTTTTTGATAATTTTGTTTGCAGCTCTCTTTTGTGACCTCCCTCCACCACTCCACCAGCTGATTTTAAGTTAAAAGCGCTGTAGACACTGCTTCCACCCCCCACCCCCCGGTGTTGGCATATTTTCAAACATAGCGAATAGTTTCACTGAAGGAAAATTCCCACTAGTCAAAAACAGACTCTGACTTGATCTCTTTTTAGAATGAGCCTTTTAAATACAGCTCTGCTTTAAACAAAAATAAAAATAAATACAACAGGTCTTCCTCTAAAGGGAAGGTAACTAGGGAAAAAAGGGTTTGCTCATTCAAATCCTTGACATTTGGGCATAGAGAAATCTTCCTGAGAGGCAAAGCCCCAGGGACACCTTTTGCTCCAGAATCCAACTTACGTTCGTCTGATGGGTTGGTGAGGTGGGTTACTCTTAGGTTACTACTGGCCGAAGTGACTAAAGCAAACTTCTGGCAATTGGACGTCCAGTTCTCTCAGAGCTTATGTTTGGCACCCAAGTCTCCAGTGCCAAATATGGCTGTCGGGATACATCCAAGGGGCTTGTGGTTATGATTAAATGTCAATAAGGTTAACACCTTAATGTGGTTCGGGGCACTACCACGCCAGTCTTTGGGTCACCTGTGCATGTGCCGGATGTCTTAGTCCATTTAGGCTACCAAAACGAAATACCCCAGACTGGGTGGCTTATCAGAAACAGAAGTTTATTCCTCATGGTTCTGGAGGCTGAAAGTCCAAAATTGGTTTGCCAGCATGGCTGGGTTCTGGTGAGAGCCCATTACCAGGCTGGGCTGCAGAGAGCCTTTTTCTTGTTGTTTCTTCTCATGGCTGCATGGAGAGTGTTCCGTGGGGTTCCTTCCAGAGGACACTGGTCCCCTTCTTAAGGACTCCATCCTCACGACCTAATTACCCCCCATAGGTCCCAGCTCCTGATACCATCACACAGGGAAGCCAGCACTTCACCATGTGAATTTGGAGGGACACAAGCATGTAGGTCATTGCACCAGGACGTGAAGGCAGAGGCTTTCCCGTGGACCCAGGACAAAAAGAAGGAGCAAAGGCTTGGGTTCCTGGGCCAGAAACAGCAGCGATGGCCCGGAGGAGCCAGACACCTCCTCATAGAGCTCTTGGGGGGAGGCTGAAGGACTCAGGTAAAGCACCAACTCTCTCCTGAAGTACGTGCGAAGTCATGGAGAAAGACCTCCAACTGCAGGAGGAGGGGAACGCTGGGGCATCTGGTTTATTAATATGAATGTATTTTAAACTCCAGGCAGGATTGCCGTGTTTATTCGGCCTTTGGAAGATCCTACAAGTGTGCCTACTGCCCCCTAGTGTCTGTGATCCTATGGAATTTTCTCATGAAAAATGATTTAATCTCACAACCATGTTGATAGATGCCTTTTTATTCATTAAGGTGGTTTACAAAACTGACTTGATCTCTCCTACAGTCATCACCATCTCCCCCCGCTGATTACCGCTTTGCAAATCATTAGGCAAGAAAGAAAAAAAGAAGAGAGATAAAAAGGATGGAAGGAAGGTTAACCACTCAACAAGTACGAGCTTGGGCTACGTCTTAGGTAATGTGTCAGCGCTGGAGATACAATCGTGAGCTAACGAGACGGAGTTTCTCCCTTCGTGGAGCCTGTGATCTAGTGAGGAGGTAGGTGACAGAGGAGCTAGCAACCTGGTAACAATATAATTAATGCATAAACCGATAAGCGCCAGGAGCAAAACTAAGAAGGTGTGCTTAGAGGATAATGGGGTGAATATTTTATATTCTAAAATATAAGGTGGATAAGAGATATGAGATACTATTCTTCAAAGAATACAGCCATGTGACAAGCCAAAGAAAGAAACAGACTCTTTATGCCATAACTTAAAACAATATATACAGTCACGACGTGTGGGGGCTCAGTTGGGTTAAGCATCCGACTTCCACTCAGGTCATGATCTTGCAGTTTGTGGGTTGGAGCCCCACGTTGGGCTCTGTGCTGACAGCTCAGAGCCTGGAACCCACTTCGGATTCTGTGTCTCCCTCTCTTTCTGCCCCTCCCCTGCTTGTTCTTTCTCTTTCTCCTCCCCACCCCAAAATAAATAAACATTAAAAATATTTTTTTCTAAAATATATGGTTATAATTCTGTTTACACAGATCTGGAAAACAGGGGATCCTATGGCTTGTCTGGGGCCATTGGCTTAGAAAAGGTCAATTTTAGGGGCTCTTGGGTGGCTCAGTCAGTTAAGCATCCGACTTGTGATTTTGGTTCAAGTCATGATCTCACATCTCGTGGGTTCGAGTCCTATGTTGGCCTCCATATCGACAGTTCATAGCCTGCGTGAGATTTTCTCTCTCCCCCCCTCTCTGCCCCTCCCGGATTTTCTCTCTCTCTCAAAATAAAGAAACTTGAAAAAAAGAAAAGGTCAGTTTTCACAGAATTCACTGGTGTACACAGAATCAAGTTAGGGCATTCAGCGCTCCTAACGTGTATTTTGTCATCTGTGTAACTTACATAAAAGCCTCCTCCTTACCACAGCAGTGAGTTACCCATGCCCGTGGCCTTGATCATTTCAATTCCATCTGTTCAGGAATGCCCTCGCCTATTTCCAGTCTTCTCAGCCTTCAAGAGAACCACTTGAAGGTTGGAAGTGAATTTCTGGTCTTCTACTTAGATTGCTTAAAACGTGACTAATTGACTTAGGGTGACCTTTCTGGTTTTTATTGTTTTGACTTATTAAAAAATATATCCTTTTCCCAAAGGCCTCCGGGCACATGCACAAAAAAATAGAAATATGACAAGTTAAATTAAAACCAGCAGATGAAAGTTCAAATACCCTCATAAAGGAAAAAAGAAAGATGCCAAATAGCGTTACTGGAAGGAGAAAAGTAAACCACATGGATTATGCTTAGCCCAATTTCCAACTGGTCGGCATGGAGGACTTGTTCAAAGTAGATCTTAGAGTAACTTCCTGTAAAATCCCTGAAAAACTGGCCACTGCTTATTATCATACAAAATCAGAGAAATAATGGTAATCCAGAAAGAGATGGGTTCTAAATTGTAATTCTTTTAATAATAATGTTGGGATTATTGGCCAGTCCTGAGTCCCTGTGTGATCTCACGCATTTGCTTCTCACTCTTGCAAGGTGAGAGATTAAACCTAAACATAGTGAACATTTCTCTCTTGAACCCTAAATTTCTGCTGTCAGCTCAGTCATGGTATGAGTCTCTTTGAAAACTAGTTCATACGTGTTGAGGCCGCGTATAACTTAGGCATTAAGAGCATGAATTCCAGAGCCAGATATCTGGGTTCGTGGCCTCACTTTGCCACTTACCTGTAAGACTTTGGGCAAGTTACTTACCATTTCTATGCCTCAGTTTCCCCACCTGTAAAATGAAGATACTAACAGTATATCACAAAGATTTATGGGGACTCAGAGTTGAAATGTATAAACCTACATGAGAGCCCACATGAAAAGAAATATAGGGACACTGGGGAGGCTCAGCTGGTTAAGTATCCGTCTCTTGATTTTGGCTCAGGTCCTAATCTCACAGGTTTGTGAGATTGAGCCCCATGTTGGGCTCTGTGCTGACAGTGCAGAGCCTGGAGCCTGCTTTGTATTCTGGGTCTCCCTCTCTCTCTCTGCCCCTCCCCCATGCGTGCTCTGTCTCTGTCTCTCTTTCAAGTAAATAAACTTTTAAAATTATGTAAAACTTAAATGCAAAAGAAGTAATGTGGTATAAGGCAATGGCAATGGGTAGTCAAAAGTTCTGTTTTTAGTGTGATATGTGTAGTTGTGATTTTTAAAAATTTATGCTTCAGTACTTTTAAATTTTTACTTTGAATCTCTGGGTTAATGTCTTAAAAAGAAACTCTTAGCTATTATGTTTTCAAGTATTGTTTTTTTCCACTCTCATCTCCTTTTTAAAAAAACATTTTTTTAATTTTAGTTTGGCCTGGGTAAAAACGAAAGACATCTGAATAAGGTGTGAGCTTTGGTTAGTAACGCATCAATTTGGTTGGCAAGTTGGACAAATGTATGATACCCTCATGCAAGCTCTTAACAATGGGGGACACTGGGCACGAGTATTATGCAGAAATAATCTGTACTATTTTGTTTTACAAATTTCCTGTAAATCTAAAGCTATTCTAAATTAAAAAGTTTATTTAGGGGTGACTGGGTGGCTCAGTTGGTTGGGCTAGGTCATGATCTTGCAGTTCACAAATTTGAGCCCTGCATTCAGGCTCTGTGCTGAGAGCTCAGAGCCTGGAGCCTGTTTCAGATTCTGTGTCTCCCTCTCTCTCTGCCCCTCCCCTGCTCACACTCTGTCTCTCTATCTCAAAAATAAGTAAACATTAAAAAAATTAAAAAATAAAAAGGTCTATGTAAAACAAACATGCAAAATTGCATATTTGTTCCATCTTTCCTATAGCTTCTGTCTTACATTGTTTCTCTGAATATTCCGAAATGAGGTTCTTTAAAAATGTTTTTTATGTATTTAATTAAAAAAATTTTTTTTATGTTTACTTATTTTTGAGAGACAGAGATAGAGCACGAGCAGGGGAGGGGCAGAGAGAGAGGGAGACACAGAATCTGAAGCAGGCTCCAGGCTCTGAGCGCTCAGCACAGAGCCCAATGCGGGGCTCGAACCCACGAACCGTGAGATCATGACCTGAGCTGAAGTCGGATGCTTAACCGACTGCGCCACCCAGGTGCCCCTGTATTTAATTTTTGAGAGAGCGGGGCCACCCGACTGAGCCACCCAGGCGCCCGCTCCTCCCGCAAAGTGAATTTTTATTTGCTTTCTCTTGGAAGGAGAGTTTAGTTTGTCCTCACTGAGCGGCACCCGTGTTTGCAGTTAATATTGTGCCACACATCCTGGCAGAAACCCGGGAAGGCTGGGGGCGGGGAGGGGGGCAGCTCAAAATGGAGCACGTGAATCTGCATGAATGAGGAATTCCTGCAGGCGTACTTTTCTTTTTAAGTTTATTTATTTATTATTGAGAGACTGAGAAAGTGAGCATGCACCAGCAGGGGAAAGGAGAGAGACCATCCCAAGCAGGCTCAGAGCCCAAGACAGTGCTCGAACTCACCAACTGAGAGATCATGGCCTGCGCAGGGATCAAGAGTCCGCTGCTTGAGGGACTCAGCCTCCAGGCACTCCTGCACATCTACTTTAAAGATGCTTGTGCAGTCCCTGTGTGTGAGACGTCTCCACAGCCTCATCCTTCTCTCCCTTAGTCATCAATTTCTTTCTCCCTTTGTGGAGAATCTCTGAACATTCCTGAAAACAGGATTTGCTTTTAGATGTTTTGGATTAAATCCTCTATTGTCTTTTTTCCTTTGAATCCCCCTGTTCTCCCTTTTCCCACAGAGAGACTCCCAGATTTTTCATTTTAAGATTATGTTACTGAACCAGATGATCCAACTTCATCCTCTGCTTCTCAGACTCCAAAGGAAAACAACAAGAGAAAGGAAGGAGCCCGTGCTGTGGGATTTAACAAACACGTCTACCTCTTCCCTTCCAGACCCTGTCAGCTGTGCTGTTCCAATAGCACTCAAAGTAAATCTACCACTCCAAACCCATTCCTCCTGGATTTTAGTGCTGGCTTTCAACCAAAAACTTGCTCCAGCTGTACTGGCCTCTAGTTTTCTTAACCCTTTCCTCTTCTTTACGTTTTGAGAGAGACAGAGGAGAGGGGATCGCCTCCTCATTTCCCAAGGTGTTTATCAACCGGTTGTGCTGGGTAGGCCGCTGAGATTACAGCAGGAAATGAGCCGGTGGGGTCCCCGCCCGCCTAGAAGCTGCAGTCCAATGGGTGGGCGACAGTCACGAAGCTCTTGGTACTGCCTCAAGCCTGATCCCACTTAGTCCCGATGATGTAGCCACTATTGTTATCTTCGTTTACTGCCACACAGATGCTAACTGACTTACCCAATTCCCACAGCTGGTGAGTGATGGAGACGCAATTTAAATCCAAGGGCGCCGTTTCCACAACACTCAGATCCCTAACCGTTATAAATATTGGTAAATGTTCTTTAGGAGTAGGAAAATACTGTCTTGTTTCTGTCTTTAACCTAAAAACGTGTATGCTGCTTCAAATATATGTATCTGTAATGTCTCTTTACTATAATTCCAAAAAGACAAAGAAGTTCTTTTCTAAGGATGCAATTGGCATTCAGGAGTTGCTGACGTAGCATAGCGTCCATCCCTTCTCCTTCCCACTTCTATGGGGGACTTCGCACCCCCTCTACCTTCCGACACCCGCCTTACAGAGTATTTAGGCATTTCAGGTGGGATGGACCACAGGGTAGGCTCTGATTGGCGCTGGCCAGATAGCCCGTAACATCTTTCTGGCCACATGATTGGTAGAGGTGAGGTTAGCACTCGGGTATAAACCAATTGTGAGCCCCTTTCTCCTCCACATTAGGAAGGAGGAAGCACCTGCCCTCATGGCTGCTGGCTGGCGTCATGGAGGAGGCACCGGGAGAAGCAGAGATAAATGGAGCCAGAGTTCTGGCTGAACCACGCCTTCCATCTGCCTGGCTTCTCAGCTTTTCTGTGATGTGAGTCGTAAATACTTTTTATTGTTTGAGTCACTTTGAGTTGCAGTTTTAGTTTCATTGAAACTCATGCCATCTGATACAAATAGTTTTTATATTAGGCATATATATTCTAAATAAGTAGATTTTTCAAAACAGATTTCGCTAGAAACTAGGGGAAAAAAACAAAACACACGAACTTGTCTAGAAAGCTTCGAACATTCAGAGAACTTTTGCAGACAAACTTGAATCTCGCTTAGGTGGAAAAAAAGATGAAATCCACGTAGCCCAGTGATTACTAGGTTTCACACATGAAGATAATCAGGACTGTGAGTTAACAGTTTGGGGCCAGATGTAACAGATGCTTAGTTAATTGGCCCACAACATGCTCGTTTCCGATTGTAGCGTACAATTGTCTTGGATTTTGTTGCTAAAAACACTCCTGTTTTTGCCAAACAGCACTGTTTTGGAGGTTTGCCACCACAAACACAGAAAGCTTGCTGTGATGAAAATTTGTCCTTTTGGTGGGACAATGAGACACCACTAGATTCTAATAATGTGAGAGGCAAGACGTCAGCCTGTATGTCTTCAGTGAATCACATCCTACCCAGTAAATTTAAAAGCACAGCTTCCTTCTCGGTAACCAGTAGCTAAGAGGGAAGATAATCGTGATGTGATTAGGACTTTAAAATGCACAGGACGTTGCCTTCTATCTAAGAGTTGAGCACACAACCAAGGATGTTCCCTCCATGTCCAGTGTAATGTTCCGTACAGATATCACCCTCTGAGGACGCAAGACCAAAACTAACCAAGAATCAGTTGAGATGCAGCACAGACTTTTACCAAATAGGGAAGACACAGTTTGGAGAGGATTGAGGTCTCTGTTGAAAGAGATCGCCGTAGCTTTAAACTTCCCTATTAGCTTGTTGGCCCAGGATGCCCATAGAATAACATAGTGAAAACAGCAGCCTTCCACTCTCCTCTTAGGACAAAATATTAAGAAAATAGAGGTTTGGCTCTAGTGGTAAAAACAGAAGTGGTTAGGAGCTTTTACCTTCCATTTCTTTCTTTTTTTTTTTTTTTTAATATTAACCACAGTCTCTGACAGTTGGGACATAGATGGGCATAAATCATATGTTGATGCCCGTAGGAAGAAAATCTATCTGGATCTCTGCCCTGTTCTGTTAAAACTAATGGGGGTGAAATTCATGTCTAATGTAAGTATAACTTCATAGACATGCAGCGCCTAGGCTCTGGGAAGACTGTGCCCTCAAAGCCAGTTTTTAGGAGTTGTCTGGAACTTGGAACGTATTTTTTGATGGGAACACATGTGAGTGTCAAAAAGCCAGGCCACCTCATTTGTTCCTAATGGCCTTGTAATGGAACAGTATACCCCAAACCCTAACCGTGCTGTTAATGGTGCTTCTGGGGTGAAATGGTTCAGACCACACTGGGTGGCTGTCCTTCTCCCTGGATGCAGTGGGATTGAGGTCCTTCTTGGCTCTTCCGTAGGGACATAGCAGAGTAGTGTGGAGAAAGTCACTGATGGGTAGGAATAGGCAAATCCTAAGGTCTCTGCTTATGACTCCTCTCTTTAAAAAAAAAATTATTTATTTTTGAGAGAGAGGGAAGGGCAGAGAGAGAGAGACAGAGAGAGAGAGAAAATCCCAAGCAGTTTTCACACTGTCAGCCTGGAGCCCAACACAGGACTTGATCTGAGGAACCATGAGATCATGGCCTGAGCGAAATCAAGTTGTATGCTTAACCAGCTGAGCCACCCAGGTGCTGCATGACTCCTCTCCTGTTTAAAAATTCTTGGGGTGACTGGGCAGCTCATCTGGTTGAGCGTCCGGCTTTGGCTCAGGTCATCATCTCACGGTTCGTAGGTTCAAGCCTTGCTTAGGCTCTGTGCTGACAGCTCAGAGCCTGGAGCCTGTCTTCAGAGTCTGTGTCTCCCTCTTTCTCTGACTCTCCCCTGCTCATGCTCTCTTTTTCTCTCTCTCTCTCTCAAATAAATAAAACAGTAAAAAAAAATAAATAAATAAAAATTCTTACCTTCGGGGCGCCTGGGTGGCTCAGTCAGTTAAGCATCCGGTTTTTGGTTTGGGCTCCGGTCATGATCTCATGGTTTTGTGGGTTCGAGTCCTGTGTCAGGCCCTGTGCTGGCAGCATGGAGCCTGCCTGGGATTCTCTCTCTTTCCTTCTCTCTCTCTCTCTGCCCCTCCCCCACTCATGCTGTATCTGTCTCTCTCAAATAAATAAATAAACTTTAAAAAATTCTTACCTTCATGGACATCAAGGATATAGGTTTTGTCTAAGGTCACTTCATAGACCTAGGAAATGATAGGGCATAATTCAATTCAAAGAATGGATACAATTGTGAATCTTGTCACAAGCCTGGGATCTTCTGATTTTACAGAACACTTCTGAGCTCTGTAGATTAGAATTTTCAGCACCTACGACCGTCAGAAAGAGAAGTCGAAATTGAATAGATGTATACTGATCTGACATGAACATCACTGTAAAACGGTCTCTTCATAATCTTATTTTCCTTTCCAAGGCAACCAAATTTGAATTCTCTTTGAAACATGAGCAGAGTTAAAATTTTTATTTATTATTTGTGAATTTTAATGTAGTTCAATTTTATTTTAGGAAGTACACAGTGATTTTTCTGTGACAAACCTAAGTACAGATCTTCTATATATTTTGTCAATGTGAGCAAAAACCCTTCCTCGATAAAATAAAATACATTATAAATGCCTTTTGATCTTCTCATAGTTAGAAGTTTGGAGAAGAGCTGGAGATTTTTCCAGCAGCATTCAAAATGGTGACTTTAAGACTTAGTCATTTGAAAGGACTAAATTCCTTTTTTTAAAAATAATTCCTGTTTGAAGATGACAAAAAACTTAAATATACTTGTGGGGGTTTTATGTATATCTTAGCAGCTGATAAAAGAGAAATGTTGGAAATAACATACATAAACATAGAGTATTACAATATTTATATTTTAGATATTACTGAAGGGAAATATGTATGTAAGTTATCCAAGCTAATGATATTCCCAGATGATGAAATTATTATTTCTTATTATGACACTTGCTCCAGGTTGTCATTAATGAAAAAGTAGACTGTGTAAACTCTTCAAGATTGTTGTTTGAATCTCTCTAGATACCCACTCTCTTGCTCTCCATCTTTTTACGTGTATTGTAATTCTATATTTTATCATTGGGCAGAGTAACTACTCACCGGTAGTCTATCTTCCTTTTGTCTTCTGACTACCCCCAACTACTCAATATTGTAGTAAATCCTCTTCAAGCATTAATGTCTCTGTCAATATCCTCTGCTACTCTTAATTCTTTCTGCTATCTACTGTAATAATCTTTGCTCACTTCGCCAGCTTTCTGTTATCACAGGCTTCCTGAAATTCCACCATGCTCTAATCTCCTTGCTTGGCAGGAAAGAACCAAGAGCATAAGCATTGGGTAACCATCGCCTGAGCACATTCCATGGATGTCAGGCAATATGCTAAGTGCTGGGGATGAGATACGTGGTCTCTGCCCTAAAGGAGTTAAAATCCAGGGAGATTGAGCAACCTGGTAAAATGTTCCAGAAGCTTCTGCCCTCTGCTAGGGAGGGAAAGGGCTGTAGGGATGAATAAGTTGGGGGCTACCTAGCCTGTCATAATTATCTATCAGATGTGTCCCTGAGCGTTGTATAGGTGCCAAGGAAACGTGCCATGCCGGTCGCACTTGACAGAGAGACAAGCAGGCATGGCAAAGATGGTGGCCGTTTTATAAATACATTCATTTCAAAATTAATCACCCTGAGAATATTCCAGTTTTCCTACCAAAAAAAACAAAACAAAACAAAACAAAACCCAACAGTCCCATTCCTTTCTGACCACTCTGATGATGTGTCAGTACTTTGAGGAAAACTGCTTTGGACTTTATTTAATCAGTCAGTCACTTGGCCAGTTAACATGTTCGCTGAGCACAGGTTGTTACGTCCCAGATTCTGGGGAAGAATTCGGCTGAGAACAAGACAAAGCCCCCACCCTCGGGTTTGCAATCTATTGGAGGGAGTCCAGATGGGGGTCCATTACGTTGTCCCCTGCCTCATTTCTCTTAGGCCTGCTCTAATTTCCGTTAAGTCCTACGAGTACTGTAAGAAACTGGGTTGGTTTGTTTGGAGCCAAACTTGGAAGTCCTAACTTCAAGGCCCCCAGTGTGGGACAAGGCCCCTGACCATAGCTCACTCAGTGGCAGTAACAGTGGCTTCTCTGCTACTGTGGTTGATTTTACTGGCTCTGTGTGGATCACTTTTCAATAGAGAGACTGTGGTAACCTTAACGACTCTGAACGGAGTCACAATAGTATTCTTTTGCCAAGTTCTTGTACACAATAGACTGTCATTTGTGTGTGCTCCTGGGAAACTCATAAAGGTGGACGTGATCCATAATAGGACTGAGAGTTTTTCCAGAGGTATTTTAATTTGATTTTTGGGAAAACAGATGGCAAGCCAAAGTCTGGGATACAGCCTTCAAAGCCTTCAAGGGCAAATAATCCGGTGGAGGGGGTTTGAACTGTGTGAGATTCCACTCCTCCTTCATCCTAACGCTGCCTACACCTTGCTTTAATGCATTGAGAACATGATGCTTATCCCTCTAGCCTCAATCAGGACCCTATGCTAACATGCACTGGAAAAAAGGACTTTTTTCAAATAGGACCATCGGGTTTTCTCATTATTTCCCTCACTGTGATTTCCAGAGGGAATGAATATCATCCTGTTTGGGTTGGTGTTTTCTTTTGTTTTGGTTTGGTTTGGGGCCCATCTGTGCCTCCATTTAGCCATGCATCTACAACCTAGGGGGGAAGGAGAACACTCCTAAATATGACCCTTGAGGACCTGTGGTCTTCTACGTTCATTCGGGTGCCGACTTGGCATTGTGATGGTTAATTTTATGTGTCAACTTGTCTAGCCTTTCATGCTCATATATTTGGTCAAGCCTTCTGAGTGTGTCTGTGAGGGTGTTTTTGGATGAGATCATCTGGTCATGATCTCATGGTTCATGAGTTTGAGCCCTGTTCGTGAGTTGGGCTCTGTGCTGACAGTGTAGAATCTTCTTGGGATTCTCTCTCCCTCCCTCTCTGCCCACCCCCTGCACATATTATCTTTCTCTCAAAATAGATAAACTTAAAAATAAAGATAATTAAATGTTACTCAGCAACACTTTTAGTGGCCTTAAGTCTGCCATGACATTACATTATGTTGCCAACTAATGGATATACGTGTGGATTGACTGATTTATTTAGAAGAATTTGGGACCATTGGAACCCATTCTCCTCTTGATCAAATTGAGCACTTAACACCAGGGAATTTAAAATGAAATGTGACCTAATTACTGGAAATTGTAGTCAAAGAAGGAAGTGGTGTTAACAGTAGACTATCTACCATCTGTTCTACCCAAGCACCCATTTTCATGGATAGGGATGTATGTATCTGGCAGAAGAACTGATGTTAATAATCTCATAGCCTGGATTGATTTCTCTCAGATACCATCTTTTTCCATGCTTCACTTGTGGAAATCATCCAGAAAAAGTTGACTCAATTAATTGACATGTTTCCTGCAGTAGTCACATTTTTCCAGGGACTCACCTTTCTTGCAGTGCCCACCATTCCACTGTTCTTCCCCCTCATTACCATCAGAGCAGAGCCTTGCTCCCACTGGTCGCTCTTCTTGTTCTGATAGTTCATGTTTACAAGCCATTGGTCTGTTTATGATGGGCCTGAGTTATGATAATCCATCCCAGGAACCCAGGAAGGGTGCTGGGGAAAAAGTTGTGTGACCAATAGACACCCAAGAACTAGCACCTTTGAGAGGAATTGATTACATCTAATCATGAATCCAATCCCAAGAGTGTAGCGTTGGAGAAAGAAGAGATAGAAAACACAAGTGTGAGTGTGGCCATTGGCTAGAAGGCAAGAAGCCAGCTCTAAGTGAAAAGGTTTGAACCAGGGGTTGGGCATAGAGTCTGGGAACACCCCCAAAGCCAAACAATATAGTTTCAATAGCTTTTATTTAAAGCAATTGTCCCCTTGAGTTTTAGTGGGATGAGTCACTTAGAAGAACAGTGACTCTAATTCTGTTGGTTCAACTTAATTTCCTTGAAGGAACTGCTTAGGAATAAGTGTTCTCTCTGGCTGGACTAAACTGACCAAAACAAGGTTACATGACTGAGTATATATTTTAAAATATTTAAAAATGATCAATTTCTAACTTCAAACACATTCACAGATTAGCTAAGAAGATAACAGCTCCATAGGATACCTGGTCCCATATATCATAGATTAGCTGTCCACATAATACTTCTACACTTTGACCACATAATATCGCAGTTAAGTCCTCATTTTGTCTCCCAGTTTTATAAGCATTAATCTCAAACAGCAGTTCACCACCTTGGCTATGACTTTTGTGAGGTTTTAGAAAGAGTTGTTTTTAAGCTTTGTGCTAAAGGTCCACATATTACTGACATATTACATATGACTGAATATTATGAGTCAGTAGGTAGAGAAGACCTACTGATCTATAGTTATAATGTCCTAGGCGATTCTGTTGTCAGACCAGACAGCTGACTGTTCTAGACCTTCCAAGACTGGTTCCATCTGTCCACTGTATACAGATGATCAGCCATGTGGATTATATCAACTGATCCTCTAATATTAACTCCAGAGCAGAGCCCCTTACAAAAACACACATGCGCTGCATATTCCTGACAGAATTCAGTTGTAATGACTCACCATAGCTCACTGGCCAGAACCCTCCCTTTTGTATCAATCACAGTTCCATTCCTGCTGGTCCCCTGCCCTCCCTGGCACCATTGGTAACCTAACAGCTGGTTGGTATTAAGGAAGCAATCTTTAAACACACATGAGGAGTTCCATAGCTAATGGTGGGCCCCTGGGGGAGGGAGTCAGGGAGATTTGTGAGTCTGGGCTTGCCTCCAAACACAATGTACATTCTTCCCACACCAGCTGCTGGAAGGCCCCAACTTCTGAAACTCCAAGGTAATAAGAGAAGCTGTCTTCAAGGTCTTCCTGCCCAATACATTCTATTCATGTTCATCTTGATCACCAAAACTCAGGATTCTCTTCTCTACTTTGGATCCCAAAGTGTGTGTTAGGAGACGTTCTGGGCATCCAATGGCATTAAAATCAGCTACAGGGAAGGGTCTGGGTCAAAGAGGTAGTTGGGGGAACACTTCTATCCCCCCATCAGTGTTCTAGGGAACATTAGGGTTCGCACTGAGTAGTGCTACCCCTTCCTTCCAGGTGGGAAAGAGTCAGAGCAGGTGGGAGGTGGTATCTAAGTGTCTCATCCCACTAAAACTCAAGGGGACAATTGCTTTAAATAAAAGCTATTGAAACTATATTGTTTGGCTTTGGGGGTGTTCCCAGACTCTATGCCCAACCCCTGGTTCAAACCTTTTCACTTAGAGCTGGCTTCTTGCCTTCTAGCCAATGGCCACACTCACACTTATGTTTTCTATCTCTTCTTTCTCCAACGCTACACTCTTGGGATTGGATTCATGATCGGATGTAATCAATTCCTCTCAAAGGTGCTAGTTCTTGGGTGTCTATTGGTCACACAACCTTTTCCCCAGCACCCATTCTTTGGGTAGCTCAAGGGGCTAGACCCAAAACAAGCAGCAAGACTCAGTAAGAAAAAGCAATACTATTTCCCCACATGTAGGAAAGAAACTGTAGAATACTGAGCCCCAGAGGGGTCCTCCCTCTGATTCCCCTAGCAGTCACCACCAGTACTGAGTTATTTCTTAACTTTGTCATTATTTAGCTCTTGACTTCTTATTTCTTTCATGTTCCTAGATTGTTAGTCCTTTGGGAGCAAGAATCACATGCTAGATCTACTTTGTGTCTTCATGGTACCTGGTAGTCTTGCTCCTGAAACGAGGGACAAATGTCCATACATATATAAGGACTAAGAAATAGAAACATACATAACTAGTGCTATCTCCATATACAAATATAGAATTAAATGGGATGAGCTCATAAGTTTTTCTAGTTAAATGACCAGTGACCTCTAGAAAGACAGGAAGGGTCTACCCAGTCTTTTTAGGAAGGGGTAGTGTCTCATGTATTCAACAAAAGGCTTTTTCGTGAATGGTTGAGCTCCTACTCTGAAATGGGAGCACTAAGCAAAGAACTGTAGATTTTTCCGGGTCTCTCCCCCAAAGTGATAAAGATGTATAGTGCATTGTGGTTAAATCTTCAGTACTTATTCAGTAATGAACCTAGGATTGCATTAGCCAGGTGGACCGGAGACTCCAGTCTGGAATCCTCTCTCTCCAGGCCTTTGTTCTGTACCAGCTGTGACCTCCTCCTCCTCCCTCCCCTCCTCCTCCTCCTCCCTCCCCTCCTCCTCCTCCTCCCTCCCCTCCT
>NC_043709.1:114325188-114329369 GCF_006229205.1 Suricata suricatta
CTTCACTGGTGAATTCTGTCAGACATTTAAAGAATATCAATTCTTCTCAAACTCTTCCACAAAACAGAAGAGGAGGGAACATTTCCAAAGTCATTTTACAAGGTCAGTATTATTCTGACACCAAAACCAGACAATGACACTATACGAAAAGGAAATTACAGGCTAATGTCCCTGATGAATATGGATGCAAAAAATCTTCAACATATGATTGAGCTGGATTTACCCCTGGGATGCAAGGATGGTTCAACATCTGCAGATCAACATGACACACCATTTTAACAACATGAAGGGTGAAAATTAGATGAACTGTCTCAGTAGATGCAGAAAAAAGCACCCAACAACCTCAACGTCCATTTATGATAAAAACTCTGTGGGGGGAACACTCCTCAATATAAAAAAAAGCCATACATGACAAACCTACAGCCAACATCCTACTCAATGATGAAAACCTGAAAGCGTTTCTTCAAACATCACGAATAAGACAAGGATGTCCACCCTCACCAATTTTATTCAACACAACACTGAGACTCCTAGGCAGACCAAGTAGGCAAGAAAAATAAATGAAAGATACCCATATCAGAAAGGGAGAAATAACATTATCTCAATTTGTAGATGATAGAATTTTATATTTAAAAAAAACTAAAAACTCTACCAAAAAAAAAAAACACCAAACTGTTAGAACTAATAAGTGAATTCAGCAAAGTTGCAGTTTACAAAATTAACTTACAAAAATCTGTTGGGTTTTATACACTAATAATGGTTCATCAGAAAGACAAACTTTTAAATATCCCATTTACAGTTGCATCAAAAAGATTAAAATATCTAGGAAAAAACTCAACCAAGGAGGTAATGACCTGTCCACTGAAAAGATAAGACATTGATTTACAAAGACACAAATAAATGCTCATGGATTGGAAGAATATTGTTAAAATGTCCATACTGCCCAAAGCAACCTACAGATTCAATGCAATCTCTATCAAAATTCCAATGGCATTTTTCACAGAAATAGAACAAACTTAAAATTTACATGGAACCACAAAAGACTCTGAAAAGCCAAAGTGGTCTTGGCTTAGAAGAACAAAGCAGGAGACATCACATTTTCTGATTTTAAACTATCCTACAAAGCTATAGTCATAAAACATATCATATTGGTATAAAAATACATACAGGGATTAGTGGAACAGAATAGAGAGCCCAGAAATAAATCATATATGTATGATCAATCGATTTATGACAAAGAAGACAAAAATAGAGGGGAAATGTTAGTCTCTTTAATAAATAGTGACGGTAAAATGGGACAGCCACATGCATAAGAATGCAAGTCGACCTCATTTTACACCAGACACAAAAATCAACTCAAAATGGATTATGGACTTGAACATAAGACCTGAGATCATAAAACTCCTGGAAGAAAACGTTAAAGAATAAGATTATTGACATTGTTCTTAGCATTGATTATTTTAATTTTACATCAAAAGCAAAGGCAATAAACAAAAATAAATAAGTGGGAATACATCAAATTACAAACCTGCTGTATAGCAAAAGAAATCAACAAAATGAAAGCCCAACCTACTGAATGGGATAAAATATTTGCAAATAATTTATCTACTGTGGGATTAATATCCAAATATATATAAAGGTTTCATATACTTTAACAGTCAAAAAAACAACAATTTGATTAAACTCTGGGCAGAAGATCTGAATAGACATTTTTCTAAAGAAGACATACAGATGGCCAACAAGTAAATGAAAATACATTCAACATCGTTAATCAGGGAAATGCATATAAAAGCACAATGAGGTATTACCTCACACCTGTTAGAAGGGCTATTATTAAAAGACAATAAATAGCAAGTGTTCGTGGGGAGGAACGTGAACCCACATGCATTACTGGTGAGGATGTAAATCAGTGGTGCCACTATCCAAACCAGTATGGGGGTTGCTCAAAACATGAAAAATAGAATTACCATACGATCTAGCAATTCCACTACCATCTATTTATCCAAAGGAAATTAAACCCTACCTCAAAAAGGTATCTATGCCCCCAGGTTCATTGAAGCATTATTTGCAATAGCCAAGATATGGAAAGAACCTGTTTCCAGCGACAATTGAATGGATAATGTGGTATCTATACACCATAGAGTATTATTGAGCTATAAAAGATAGTGAAATTTTGCCATGGACGGAATAGATTGAGAGCGCTATGCTAAAGGAATTATGTCAGATAGAGAAAGAAAAGTAACGTATTGTCTCACTTCTATATGGAGTTTTAATATAAAAGTAAAAATTGAACTCAGAATGAGTTTGTCAGAAGGGGGCATAATTTGTGAAAGTGATCAAAAGGCACAAACTTCCAGTTATAAGGTAATTAAGTCTTGGAGATGTTATGTACAACACAGTGACCACAATTAACAATACTATATTGGATGTTTGAAAGTCCCTAAGGAAGTAGATCTTAAAAGTTCTCACCATGAGAAAAACATTGAAACCATGTGATATGTTGGATGTTAACTAACCTTATCATTTTGTAATATACACATATATCACATCATGGTGTTCACCCAGAACATTATACATATATATATATATATATATATATATATATAACATTATATATCTCTCTCAATTATATCTCAATAAAATTGGAGAAAATTTTAAAGAGAACTAGTAAACATTCTAAGTACTTTATACGGGCTTAGGATAGAAAGAGATTTTCTAAGCATGACAAAGTAGGTAAAGGATAGCACAGACACATAAAATTTTATAATTTCTGTCTCTAGAAAGGCCTAAGTAAAATTAAAAAGGAAATGACATGGGGTGCCTAGGTGGCTCAGTCAGTTAAGCATCCGGCTTTGGTTCAGGTCATGATCTCCCGGTTCATGGGTTCAAGCCCTGCGTTGGGCTCTGTGTTGAAAGCTAGCTCAGAGCCTGAAGCCTGCTTCAGAACTGTATCTCCCTCTCTCTCTGACCCTCCCCTGTTCGCGCGCGCTGTTTCTCAAAAAATAAATTTAAAAAACATTAAAAAAATTAAAAAGGAAATGACAAACTAGTAAAAGTACAGAGGTGACTGACCAAGAGTTTACATTACTACCCCCGTCCCAATGGGAAAACCCTTTTAGGATGTAACAGGACACTCACGAATGAACAAACAGCTCTAAGTTTCAGTTTCTCTCCTGGAAATGAACAATAATGATAACACACGTAAAGAACTTAGTGTTGAGCTTGCATTCACAGTTTCTAATAAAATCAGGGTTATTTATTACTGCGCATGTGTACACATGCACAGAGGCACCGGCACAAACCAACTCTACCAGTTTGCCCAGAACTGATCCATGGTAAAATCGAAAGCCCAATAGGCCAGAAAACTCTTCAGCTGGCAAATTGCGATGACTGGTCACCCTATTACACACATAAATACAAACACAGCAAAGACCTGAGAGAATGTGCAGCAAGGTTTTAACAGGGCTTAATCCTGGGAAGGAAGTACCACAGACTGCTTTTATTTTCTCTGTTATGCTTGGTTGTGTATTCGCACTTTTCCTATAAGTGAATGTGTACAATAAAACTTTTTTTTTTACAATTTTTCACTGAATTTAGCCCCTAGAACTCTTAATAACTGTGGAATGATTTCCAAAATATAGACTGAGTCAGATACGAACACTTTTTCCAACAGGAATAAAATCTTTTGCCCCTAAGTCATGATGTGCATCAATTGGCTAGTTACTAAAGCAATGTTCTCTGTACATGGTTTCTCAACTTTAATGTTTATTTATTTTTGAAACAGAGAGAGAGACACACACAGAGTGTGAGCAGGGGAGGGACAGAGAGAGAGGGAGACACAGAATCCAAGTCAGAATCCTTGGATTCTCTTACAGCACAGAGCCCAATGGGGGACTTGAACCCAGGAACTGGGAGATCATGATCTGAGCTGAAGTCAGACACTCAACAGACTGAGCCACCAAATTTAATGTCTTGACAATTAGCGTGGGAAATACAATATAAGCGCTTTAATAAAAGGCAAGGATGCAGCTAAATCAGTGCGCAACGTCTTTAGGGCTGTCAGTAAGAATCGGAGGAGCTCCATGGTTTCCTTGCATTTAATACATTGACATTTGTGATGTCATCATTTCAGTGACTAGGATTAACATGCTGAAATTGTATCTGTTGGTTGCTTGGATTAC